>NW_024058207.1:0-42500 GCF_016432855.1 Salvelinus namaycush
TATGGCCGTAAGTGAAGGCACATCTCTTGGTACACCATATAAAGTCAAAGTGAGTCTGATAAACAGACATTGCATCTCACCATTAGATAAGCAGCTGAACTTTGGCTCACTCAGTAAGTGGAAGAAATTACATATACTGTAGCCATAACTTTTTAGCACAGATAGTTGGATGAAATACAAACAAACCTTGCTAACATTTCAAAGCTGAGGGCACATATTTCAGCCTTGTGGGAAAAACGGACAAATACAATGACTTCTGACAAATACATCATCAGCAACAGTTTCCCATGCAGCTATCCTACTAGCCAGAATAAATACACAAAAGCTCTGAATGTTGAAACCTATTGCATTGTTCTGTGTCTAAGGAGGAACGCATGTATGCGACAATTTCATATTGGAGCGCATGACACATCATGACCGGAGGGGAGGGTTAGACGGCTTCTCAACTATCTCTTGATTGAAGTACCAGCGTGGCATAAATACCAATGCTGCATTTCGCAACATAATGTTTCGACAAAATGCCAACAATGTTTTGCTACAAACAAATGTTTCCACCTTTCGATTGGTCCACAAAGTCTCTTTCACAACTGACTTCAAAGATCTCCATAAGCACAGTCAGTTGACTCAAGTCATCCTCAAGCCTGCCGCCAAGCAAAGGTTTATTATTTACAAAGACATCAGAGTAAAGCGCAAAACGACCACTACCATAAATTATGCAATCGAGATTCTCACATTTGGAAAATTCACAGGGGTCAGCACAGCCAGAGTGCAATGGCTGAGCCCACACTGGGTGAACCACCTTCTTGATCACGGTATATCTTCTGCTTAGTGGAGGAAAAGTCTCTCCAGTGCCAACATTTTCCGCTAACGGTAACCACTTTGTGTTCTGATAATATCGTATCACATCGACCTGCGTTAAATGCCGTTTAGGAATGCACTTGCACACAGAGTGGTGAAAAAGTAGTTTATTTTGTTTACTAGATTATATCAGTGAACCACTAGATTCCCATCATGCAACACTGTAGAAAAAATCACCAATGACTTTTTAATATCTTAACCTGTCTGATATCACAAATGTATGCGATATGACGAAATAAAATCACATTCAGACACACACACACACACACACACACAGACAAATGCATGAAAACCAATTGATTTATTATCGATAACATCTCACATTCTCTTGTACTTTTGATTTACGCCGTAAAAGAAGGGTTGTAATTCCACCATGGAAAACACAGGGCCATCAGACACCAGTCCAGTTCCACTCCTCACCAGCATTATTTCCTTTGATCATTTGAACAGGGCGAGGGAGCACAAAGCACACACAAGCTGCATTCAGTAACAATATTCTTATTTGTCTTATGAATAAAAGGCAGTTGCTCCCTGACAACACAAGGAACTTTGATTGTATTAAAAGGGCAGGGGAGACTAGCCCATAGAAGCGGCATTTAGTCAATTCAGCATCAAATGCTTACTACAAGGCAGTGTTGCTGATGAAATAATGCCAGAGCACACCCTAGTGGACAAAAGGCTTACAGCACCTGGTATTCCCAGGCAGTCTCCCATCCAAGTACTAACCAGGCCCAACCCTGCTTAGCTTCCGAGATCAGACGAGATCGGGCGTATCCAGGCTGGTATGGCCGTAAGCAAAATGACTAACTCTTGGTACACCATATAAAGTCAAAGTGAGTCTGATAAACAGACATTTTCACCAATTAGATAAGCAGCCTTGAACTTTGGTCACTCAGTAAGTGGAAGAAATTACATATACTGTAGCCATCACTTTTTAGCACAGATAGTTGGATGAAATACAAACCAACCTTGCTAACATTTCAAAGCGAGGGCACATATTTCAGCCTTGTGGGAAAAAACGGACAAATACAATGACTTCTGACAAATACATCATTAGCAACAGTTTCCCATGCAGCTATCCTACTAGCCAGAATAAATACACAAAATCTCTGAATGTTGAAAACCTATTGCATTGTTCTGTGTCAAGGAGGAGCGCATGTATGGACAATTTCATATTGTAAGCGCATGGGCGTATGACACATCATGACCATGGGGGTTAGAGCGGCTTCTCAACTATCTCTTGATTGAAGTACCAGCGTGGCATAAATACCATGCTGCATTTCGCAACATGATGTTTCCACAAAATGTCAACAATGTTTGGCTACAAACAAATGTTTCTACCTTTCAATTGGTCCACAAAGTGTCTTTCACAACTGACTTCAAAGATCTCCATAAGCACGGGCAATTGGCTCAAGTCATCCTCAAGCTTGCCGCCAAGCAACGGTTTGTCATTAAACAAGACATCAGGGGAGAGCGCGGACGCAGTCCCCCACTACCATAAATTATGCAATCGAGATTTCCACATTTGGGAAATTCACAGGGGTCAGCATAGCTGGCGTGCAATGGCTAAGCCTCACCCTGGGTGAACCGCCTTTCTTGATCACGGTATCTCCCTTGCCAGGTAAGTATGAGTTATAGTCATCGGTGGAGGGCAAGTGTCTCCAGTGCCAACATTTTCGGCTAATGGTAACCACTTTGTGTTCCGATAATATCACATCACATCGACCTGCGTTAAATGCCGTTTAGGAATGCACTTGCAGACAGAGTGGTGAAAAAGTAGTTCATTTTGTTTACTAGATTATATCAGTGAACCACTAGATTCCCATCATGCAACACTGTAGAAAAATCACCAATGACTTTTTAATATCTTAACCTGTCTGATATCACAAATGTATGCGATATGACGAAATAAAATCACATTCAGACACACACACACACCACACACACAGACAAATGCATGAAAGCAATTGATTTATTATCGATAACATCTCACATTCTCTTGTACTTTTGATTTACTCCGTAAAAGAAGGGTTGTAATTCCACCATGGAAAACACAGGGCCATCAGACACCAGTCCAGTTCCACTCCTCACCAGCATTATTTCCTTTGATCATTTGAACAGGGCGAGGGAGCACAAAGCACACACAAGCTGCATTCAGTAACAATATTCTTATTTGTCTTATGCATAAAAGGCAGTTGCTCCCTGACAACACAAGGAACTTTGATTGTATTAAAAGGGCAGGGGAGACTAGCCCATAGAAGCGGCATTTAGTCAATTCAGCATCAAATGCTTACTACAAGGCAGTGTTGCTGATGAAATAATGCCAGAGCACACCCTAGTGGACAAAATGCTTACAGCACCTGGTATTCCCAGGCAGTCTCCCATCCAAGTACTAACCAGGCCCAACCCTGCTTAGCTTCCGAGATCAGACGAGATCGGGCGTATCCAGGCTGGTATGGCCGTAAGCGAATGACTAACTCTTGGTACACCATATAAAGTCAAAGTGAGTCTGATAAACAGACATTGCATTCTCACCAATTAGATAAGCAGCCTGAACTTTGGTCACTCAGTAAGTGGAAGAAATTACATATACTGTAGCCATCACTTTTTAGCACAGATAGTTGGATGAAATACAAACAAACCTTGCTAACATTTCAAAGCGAGGGCACATATTTCAGCCTTGTGGGAAAAAACGGACAAATACAATGACTTCTGACAAATACATCATTAGCAACAGTTTCCCATGCAGCTATCCTACTAGCCAGAATAAATACACAAAATCTCTGAATGTTGAAAACCTATTGCATTGTTCTGTGTCAAGGAGGAGCGCATGTATGGACAATTTCATATTGTAAGCGCATGGGCGTATGACACATCATGACCATGGGGGTTAGAGCGGCTTCTCAACTATCTCTTGATTGAAGTACCAGCGTGGCATAAATACCATGCTGCATTTCGCAACATGATGTTTCCACAAAATGTCAACAATGTTTGGCTACAAACAAATGTTTCTACCTTTCAATTGGTCCACAAAGTGTCTTTCACAACTGACTTCAAAGATCTCCATAAGCACGGGCAATTGGCTCAAGTCATCCTCAAGCTTGCCGCCAAGCAACGGTTTGTCATTAAACAAGACATCAGGGGAGAGCGCGGACGCAGTCCCCCACTACCATAAATTATGCAATCGAGATTTCCACATTTGGGAAATTCACAGGGGTCAGCATAGCTGGCGTGCAATGGCTAAGCCTCGCCCTGGGTGAACCGCCTTTCTTGATCACGGTATCTCCCTTGCCAGGTAAGTATGAGTTATAGTCATCGGTGGAGGGCAAGTGTCTCCAGTGCCAACATTTTCGGCTAATGGTAACCACTTTGTGTTCCGATAATATCACATCACATCGACCTGCGTTAAATGCCGTTTAGGAATGCACTTGCAGACAGAGTGGTGAAAAAGTAGTTCATTTTGTTTACTAGATTATATCAGTGAACCACTAGATTCCCATCATGCAACACTGTAGAAAAATCACCAATGACTTTTTAATATCTTAACCTGTCTGATATCACAAATGTATGCGATATGACGAAATAAAATCACATTCAGACACACACACACACACACACACACACAGACAAATGCATGAAAGCAATTGATTTATTATCGATAACATCTCACATTCTCTTGTACTTTTGATTTACGCCGTAAAAGAAGGGTTGTAATTCCACCATGGAAAACACAGGGCCATCAGACACCAGTCCAGTTCCACTCCTCACCAGCATTATTTCCTTTGATCATTTGAACAGGGCGAGGGAGCACAAAGCACACACAAGCTGCATTCAGTAACAATATTCTTATTTGTCTTATGCATAAAAGGCAGTTGCTCCCTGACAACACAAGGAACTTTGATTGTATTAAAAGGGCAGGGGAGACTAGCCCATAGAAGCGGCATTTAGTCAATTCAGCATCAAATGCTTACTACAAGGCAGTGTTGCTGATGAAATAATGCCAGAGCACACCCTAGTGGACAAAATGCTTACAGCACCTGGTATTCCCAGGCAGTCTCCCATCCAAGTACTAACCAGGCCCGACCCTGCTTAGCTTCCGAGATCAGACGAGATCGGGCGTATCCAGGCTGGTATGGCCGTAAGCGAAGGACTAACTCTTGGTACACCATATAAAGTCAAAGTGAGTCTGATAAACAGACATTATTCTCACCAATTAGATAAGCAGCCTGAACTTTGGGTCACTCAGTAAGTGGAAGAAATTACATATACTGTAGCCATCACTTTTTAGCACAGATAGTTGGATGAAATACAAACCAAACCTTGCTAACATTTCAAAGCGAGGGCACATATTTCAGCCTTGTGGGAAAAAACGGACAAATACAATGACTTCTGACAAATACATCATTAGCAACAGTTTCCCATGCAGCTATCCTACTAGCCAGAATAAATACACAAAATCTCTGAATGTTGAAAACCTATTGCATTGTTCTGTGTCAAGGAGGAGCGCATGTATGGACAATTTCATATTGTAAGCGCATGGGCGTATGACACATCATGACCATGGGGGGTTAGAGCGGCTTCTCAACTATCTCTTGATTGAAGTACCAGCGTGGCATAAATACCATGCTGCATTTCGCAACATGATGTTTCCACAAAATGTCAACAATGTTTGGCTACAAACAAATGTTTCTACCTTTCAATTGGTCCACAAAGTGTCTTTCACAACTGACTTCAAAGATCTCCATAAGCACGGCACGGGCAATTGGCTCAAGTCATCCTCAAGCTTGCCGCCAAGCAACGGTTTGTCATTAAACAAGACATCAGGGGAGAGCGCGGACGCAGTCCCCCACTACCATAAATTATGCAATCGAGATTTCCACATTTGGGAAATTCACAGGGGTCAGCATAGCTGGCGTGCAATGGCTAAGCCTCGCCCTGGGTGAACCGCCTTTCTTGATCACGGTATCTCCCTTGCCAGGTAAGTATGAGTTATAGTCATCGGTGGAGGGCAAGTGTCTCCAGTGCCAACATTTTCGGCTAATGGTAACCACTTTGTGTTCCGATAATATCACATCACATCGACCTGCGTTAAATGCCGTTTAGGAATGCACTTGCAGACAGAGTGGTGAAAAAGTAGTTCATTTTGTTTACTAGATTATATCAGTGAACCACTAGATTCCCATCATGCAACACTGTAGAAAAATCACCAATGACTTTTTAATATCTTAACCTATCTGATATCACAAATGTATGCGATATGACGAAATACAATCACATTCAGACACACACACACACACACACACAGACAAATGCATGAAACCAATTGATTTATTATCGATAACATCTCACATTCTCTTGTGCTTTTGATTTACTCCAGTAAAAGAAGGGTTGTAATTCCACCATGGAAAACACAGGGCCATCAGACACCAGTCCAGTTCCACTCCTCACCAGCATTATTTCCTTTGATCATTTGAACAGGGCGAGGGAGCACAAAGCACACACAAGCTGCATTCAGTAACAATATTCTTATTTGTCTTATGCATAAAAGGCAGTTGCTCCCTGACAACACAAGGAACTTTGATCGTATTAAAAGGGCAGGGGAGACTAGCCCATAGAAGCTGCATTTAGTCAATTCAGCATCAAATGCTTACTACAAGGCAGTGTTGCTGATGAAATAATGCCAGAGCACACCCTAGTGGACAAAAGGCTTACAGCACCTGGTATTCCCAGGCAGGTCTCCCATCCAAGTACTAACCAGGCCCGACCCTGCTTAGCTTCCGAGATCAGACGAGATCGGGCGTATTCAGGCTGGTATGGCCGTAAGCGAAGGACATACTCTTGGTACACCATATAAAGTCAAAGTGAGTCTGATAAACAGACATTGCATTCTCACCAATTAGATAAGCAGCTTGAACTTTGGGTCACTCAAAAGTGGAAGAAATTACATATACTGTAGCCATCACTTTTTAGCACAGATAGTTGGATGAAATACAAACAAACCTTGCTAACATTTCTAAGCGAGGGCACATATTTCAGCCTTGTGGGAAAAAACGGACAAATACAATGACTTCTGACAAATACATCATTAGCAACAGTTTCCCATGCAGCTATCCTACTAGCCAGAATAAATACACAAAAGCTCTGAATGTTGAAAACCTATTGCATTGTTCTGTGCTAAGGAGGAAGCGCATGTATGGACAATTTCATATTGTAAGCGCATGGGGCGTATGACACATCATGACCATGGGGGGTTAGAGCGGCTTCTCAACTATCTCTTGATTGAAGTACCAGCGTGGCATAAATACCATGCTGCATTTCGCAACATGATGTTTCCACAAAATGTCAACAATGTTTGGCTACAAACAAATGTTTCTACCTTTCAATTGGTCCACAAAGTGTCTTTCACAACTGACTTCAAAGATCTCCATAAGCACGGGCAATTGGCTCAAGTCATCCTCAAGCTTGCCGCCAAGCAACGGTTTGTCATTAAACAAGACATCAGGGGAGAGCGCGGACGCAGTCCCCCACTACCATAAATTATGCAATCGAGATTTCCACATTTGGGAAATTCACAGGGGTCAGCATAGCTGGCGTGCAATGGCTAAGCCTCGCCCTGGGTGAACCGCCTTTCTTGATCACGGTATCTCCCTTGCCAGGTAAGTATGAGTTATAGTCATCGGTGGAGGGCAAGTGTCTCCAGTGCCAACATTTTCGGCTAATGGTAACCACTTTGTGTTCCGATAATATCACATCACATCGACCTGCGTTAAATGCCGTTTAGGAATGCACTTGCACACAGAGTAGTGAAAAAGTAGTTTATTTTGTTTACTAGATTATATCAGTGAACCACTAGATTCCCATCATGCAACACTGTCGAAAAAATCACCAATTACTTTTTAATATCTTAACCCATCTGATATCACAAATGTTTGCGATATGACGAAATACAATCACATTCAGACACACACACACACACAGACAAATGCATGAAACCAATTGATTTATTATCGATAACATCTCAGATTCTCTTGTGCTTTTGATTTACTCCATAAAAGAAGGGTTGTAATTCCAACATGGAAAACACAGGGCCATCAGACACCAGTCCAGTTCCACTCCTCACCAGCATTATTTCCTTTGATCATTTGAACAGGGCGAGGGAGCACAGAGCACACACAAGCTGCATTCAGTAACAATATTCTTATTTGTCTTATGCATAAAAGGCAGTTGCTCCCTGACAACACAAGGAACTTTGATCGTATTAAAAGGGCAGGGGAGACTAGCCCATAGAAGCTGCATTTAGTCAATTCAGCATCAAATGCATAAAAGGCAGTTGCTCCCTGACAACACAAGGAACTTTGATCGTATTAAAAGGGCAGGGGAGACTAGCCCATAGAAGCTGCATTTAGTCAATTCAGCATCAAATGCTTACTACAAGGCAGTGTTGCTGATGAAATAATGCCACACCCCCTAGTGGACAAAAGGCTTACAGCACCTGGTATTCCCAGGCGGTCTCCCATCCAAGTACTAACCAGGCCCGACCCTGCTTAGCTTCCGAGATCAGACGAGATCGGGCATATTTATTTTTTTTTTTATCTTTTATTATGAAAAAACACATAATATTTACAACATTCAATCAATAATAAAAAAGGATGAACAATTCATCCTTTTACAAAATCAAAAAATAAAAAATAAATAAAATAAAACCTATTAAAAAACACAATCATCCACTAAATCCACTTAATAATGAAATACAAGTTTCCCATTTGACAGAATTTCAATAAAAGTACTCCCCCACACAAACAATTTTTCAAAATTTCCTCCACCGTATCTATATATTATCTCTATATCTCTCTCTAATATGCTCCTAAAAAAACCTTCCACACTCACAATTTTCCCTTCATAATGACCTAAATTTCTTCTTAATCTTATCGCATATCTAGCATGACTTAGTATAAAATTCACCAAATTAAAATTTAAAACTTTACTTTTCCCATTTACACCAAAAAGAAACAACCTCCTCCACTCCACCCCAGTAAAAATCTCTTCTCCCCAATGTTTTACTAAAAGCCCTTTTAAAAACTCGTGAAAGTCTTTCAACCTACTACATTCAATAAAAAAGTGCATCAAATTTTCCACCCCCGTACCACAAATATCGCATTCTCTTTTAATATCCCTATTTATTTGATGCAAAACCACATTTGTAAAAATCCTATTATGTTTCAATTTAAAATCATTGTCTTCACATTCTATAAAATTATATTTTACATTTACATTCTTCCATATTGATTTTACATCCATGTTTGGAAACACCCTAGACCACACTTTCTCCGCAGCAGGACTTTTTATCTCTTTTAAAATACATTTTCTATAAACCATTTTAACTTTTAGCCCTGATAAATCATGTTTCTCCCCATTACTTTCATAATATAAAACTGGTAAAGCCCTAGATCTTTTGACCACCTCTTTGTTTATTAAAATCACCCACTCCCCGGGAATACATCCTAATATTTTCTTGTACATATTCTCCACAGTAGTTTTACTTATTTCTTCATCTACTTCAACCACATTGTCATATATAGCCTGAAATGGAAGAAACCCAGGAATTACCTCATATGCTATGTCACCTATCTGCCTCATCCCAGCCCTCATAAAATATTTACAAAACAACATCATATTATTGCACTTTATCTTTGGATTTAAAAATATCGGCTGATTTAAAATATTTTCTAAACTGGTACATTCATAATAAATATTTGGTAAAAACCGCCCCCAAGCCTCAAACACTTCTCTGTAAAACAAAGGTATATTACCTAACATTTCCTTCTTCATACTCATCAATAAACCATTGTCCCCCATCCTCCCAACCTCCTGCAAATACTCTTTAAAAAACCTTTTCCACCCATAATCCAATTCACCAAATAAATATTTCCGTACCATTTTTACTCTAATTGCTGTTTTCCTTACACTTAAATCTACCAACTTCAAACCCCCCTCCTCATAACCTGCAATCAAAGTTTTAAAAGCTATTCTCACCCCCTTCCCTTCCCATAAAAAATCAACTACAATTTTATTCATTTCAGATAAAACCCATTCTGGCATATCCAAAACATTCATTACATAAATAAATATTGACATCAACAATGAATTTATGACAATTACTTTCCCTTTTAATTTCAAAGACCTCCCCCTCCACATATTTACCACCTTTCTAACTTTATTTATTACACCACTCCATGTCAAATCCCTAGCTTCCATTTCTTTCACCCCTAAAAACACTCCTAATACCTTAAAATAATCTTTAACCACTTTAAAAGGAAAATTCCCCTCATTAATCTTCCCAATATACATTACTACTGACTTCTCCATGTTAACCTTTGCACCCGATGCTTGTCCATATACTTTAAAACACTCCATCACCCTTTTTACACTACCCTCATCTCTAACTGTTATAGTGGTATCATCTGCGTATTGATGTATCAAACTAAAACCTCCTTGCGGAGTCTCTACACAATTTATAAGATTATCTCTTTTAAGAAATGCTGCTAAAGGTTCTACCGATAAAACGAATAATAAAGCTGATAAAGGACACCCCTGTCTCACAGATCTCTCAAGAATAAAAGAATCGGTTAAAACCCCATTACATTTCACCCTACTTTTTGCCTTCTTATATAATAATTTTATCCATCCTATTATTCTATTACCAAAACCATATTTATCCATTACCCTAAACATAAAATCATGTTCCACCCTATCAAAAGCTTTATTTAAATCTATGCTTAAAACAATTCCCCCCATCTTATCATGATTCATTTTATTTATCACATCTCTAATTGTATTAATTGTATCCGCAATATCTCTACCAGGCACACTATAATTCTGTGTAGGTGCTATAATATCATTTAAAACTTGCTTCATTCTATTTGCCAGTATCTTTGCTAAAATCTTATAATCCGAATTTAATAAACTAATTGGCCTATAATTCTCCAATTTTAATTTACTCCCCTTATTTTTATATAAAATCGTTATCAGCCCTGTCACCATAGATTCAGAAATACTATCATTATCCTCCATATATTGATAAACTTCCAATAAAATAGGTGCTAAAAAACTGGCATATATTTTATAAAACTCTGCAATTATTCCATCTACTCCAGGACTCTTATTTACTTGTAAACCCTTAATCGCATCTTTAACTTCAGTCAATGTTATCTTCCCATCACACATTTGTTTATCCTCTACATTAATTTGCACATCCACACTATCCAATATCTCCTTTACACACCCCTCATCCACCTCCCCTTTCTTAAATAAATCCTTATAAAAATTCTGCACTGTTTCTAAAACCTCTACATAATCATTGACAACTTCACCCTTTATATTTTCGATCTCTCTAATATATGTTCTCCTCTGTTTATTCTTCTCTAAACCAAGAAAAAATGAAGTACATTTCTCCCCCTCCAAAACATACTTTGCCTTACTTCTTATAATTGCACCCTTACACTTATCTATTTCATATTTAGTCAATTGTGCTTTTAATTCCAAAAACTTTCCTATATTATAATTAGGTTCACTGTCACACTTCCTCATTTCTTTATCCAATTTAGCCCTCAACTCATTTTCTTCTCTTTTCATCCTACCTCTCTTTTTCCTTGCATATCCTATACTAAAAACTTTTATTTTTTCCTTAACCTTATCCCACCATGAACACTTATCATTCTCTTTCTGCTTATCCTCCATTTCACATGCTATCAAAGATTTAAGTTGTTTCCCATATTCCTCATCTCCCAAATACCCTGCATTCATACACCATATTCCACCCCCTGTTCTTTCCTTATCTAATCCCACTGAAAATGTTAAACCTGCATGATCACTAAAAGTTGTAAAAACATACTTAATATCTTTCATAAAATTCCTTAAACCTTCTTTTACTAAAACCAGATCTATCCTCGTTTGTTTCAAATCCCCTAAAACCACCTGCCTTCTAGAAAATTCTCTTTTTTCTGGATTTTCCTCTCTCCATATATCAATTATTCCTTTTTCTAACATCATCTTCTTTAAAACCCCCCTAGATACATCACTTCTAAAAATAGCTCCTCTTGTCATATCCAGTCTATCCATTTTAACATTAAAATCCCCAACTACAATACAGTTTCCCTCACACCATTTCCCTATTTCTAAAAATAAATCTTTGCGCTCTATTTCAGTATTAGGCGCATAAATATTTATAATTCTAAAAACCATACTCATATATTCAAAATCTACAATTAAAATCCTCCCATTATTATCATTATATATCTGTTTCACATTATCCACCACATCCCTCCTCAATAAAATAGCAACCCCACTTGAATTCCCTCTGCCGTTGTTTACATAAATAAAATCCCTCCATATTTTTTTAACTTCTAAAACACATACATTATCCCAGTGCGTCTCTTGAATACATAAAATATCTGACTTCTTCATTTGTATTATTCTATTAAATTTTCCCATTGTCCTCAATCCATTTGCATTTATTGACATTATATTTACCATTCTAATAAATAATAAAATGATAAAATATAATTTCATTTTCCTCTACCTGTTATCCAGTTTCTTTCCTCTTCCACCCTTTCTCTCCCCCTCTTCCCGCCGCTTTCCTCTTCCTGTATCCTTCCCTCGTTCTTTCAATCTTTTCTCCATCCTCCGTATCCGATATCTCTTCCAAGTCCATGTTTTCCAGCCAACTCACCCTCTTGACATCCACATCCGTTGTACTCCCCGTATTCATCTCCGCTTCTTGTATAGTCGTTGTGCTCCCCGTGCTCATCACCGTCTCTGGTATTGTCATCAACTCCATAACCCCCTCCATTTCTTCACCCCCCGAGCTACTTGTTAGTGCTGTGCCTTCCCCCAAAACCTGTGAGTCCCCCGTGCTTCCCCCCATTCCACTCCCCCCCTCCTCCTGAAAACTCCCTCTTCTTACTTCTGAGTCCATACTGCTCCCAATTTCATTTATCTTCTGGTCCTTCTTCCTTCTTCCTTCCTCCGTCTCTCCACCCTCCACCACGTCCTCTCCTCCATCTTCTTCTCCTTCTTTCGACAATACAACTGCTTCCTCGAATAGTGTTTGACTCCCCTCTCCAGCCCTAACCTCTCCACAGTTGCACTTCCGCCACTCTCTTTCTGCATCCACCACAAAAATTCCTTTCCTTCTCTCCATCACATTCCCTCGCATAGTGTCCTTGATTGCCACACTTAAAACACTTAAATTCCGGGCAGTCTTTAACTATGTGCCCGGGTTGAATACACATACGACACACTCTGACCTGTTTGTCATGGATGACTCTGAAATATTCTGCTCCCTCCAACGTCTCAATTCTTGTAGAATAAGGTAATGATGTCACTTTTTCTGTGAACTTGACCTTGCAGAAACGTGTCCCGTCAACCACCTCTGTTCCTGGCCAAACTCTCCTCCTTATCTCCGAGACAGCCGCCACTCCCCAGCTACTCAGCTTGCCCAGTATCACACCGTCTTCTACATATACTGGGAGATTCATGAACGACACCACCACTTCCTTCACATTAAT
The DNA here is from genome assembly GCF_016432855.1 of Salvelinus namaycush. Classification (NCBI taxonomy): domain Eukaryota; kingdom Metazoa; phylum Chordata; class Actinopteri; order Salmoniformes; family Salmonidae; genus Salvelinus; species Salvelinus namaycush. Next base: position 13,425 of record NW_024058207.1, read on the forward strand.
ATCTCTCGCCAGAATCTTTGTATCCTTTATTCTTAATCCATCCATTAGACGTTCTTTTCCTTTTTCATTTCTCATCGTAATTTCGTACTTCTTCTCCCCTTTCATTCGGCATCCCACCACCTCTCCACACACCTCCTTAATTGCTCTTAGTAGTTCCATTGTCGTCACCTTGTCTTCTCCTTCCAACTCAATTGCCACCGTGTATTCCTTGCCATATTTCATTTCTTCTTTATCTTCATTTTTCTTCCGTTGCGCCTTTTCGTTGTCTTTGTCCATTCCGTTTGTCTTTCCCATGTTGTCCGTCATAGTAAAAAAATGAATCCAAAAAACTCTCCCCCAAGCAGAAAAACTGCAAGGGGGAAGACTAACCAAACTTAAAACTATTCAACTGAAGAAAATAATAAATTATATTGCAAAAACCAATTAATTAACAAAAATAGCTCTCGAGCAAACACTCTCCAGCAAACACTCACTCACAGCTCAGACACTCGCACCTGTCGTCACTTCTCCAATCAGGAAATGCGCATTCAGGCTGGTATGGCCGTAAGCGAAGGTACATCTCTTGGTACACCATATAAAGTCAAAGTGAGTCTGATAAACAGACATTGCATTCTCACCAATTAGATAAGCAGCTTGAACTTTGGCTCACTCAAAAAGTGGAAGAAATTACATATACTGTAGCCATCACTTTTTAGCACAGATAGTTGGATGAAATACAAACAAACCTTGCAAACATTTCTAAGCGAGGGCACATATTTCAGCCTTGTGGGAAAAAACGGACAAATACAATGACTTCTGACAAATACATCATCAGCAACAGTTTCCCATGCAGCTATCCTACTAGCCACAATAAATACACAAAAGCTCTGGATGTTGAAAACCTATTGCATTGTTCTGTGCTAAGGAGGAACGCATGTATGGACAATTTCATATTGGAAGCGCATGGGGCGCGTATGACACATCATGACCGGGGGGGTTAGAGTGGCTTCTCAACTATCTCTTGATTGAAGTACCAGCGTGGCATAAATACAATGCTGCATTTCGCAACATAATGTTTAGACAAAATGCCAACAATGTTTTGCTACAAACAAATGTTTCCACCTTTCGATTGGTCCACAAAGTCTCTTTCACAACTGACTTCAAAGATCTCCATAAGCACAGTCGGTTGACTCAAGTCATCCTTAAGCCTGCCGCCAAGCAACAGTTTATCATTAACATACCTTAAGGGAAGTGTGAGACGGGAGCCATATGATCGGTGAAGATTCTCCCATTGCGAATGTACGGTCCCTTACTAGACGTCCGACTTCGTCTCAGAAAATCGCGGACGGCGTCGGGCCGAGGGCGGGGGGGACCTCTTTCAGGAAGTCATCGAAGAAATCGTCTCGGACGTTCGGTCACCGTTTTATAAAAATAACAAATTTTTGACTTGGACTCCGCATTCTCGAAAATTCCCACAAGGGGGCAAATAAATCATATTGCAGGCGCACGAACACGGGGCAAACGAGCGCGGCCTTTTCTCCTAAACGGAAAATATTTCGAAGACGAAACTCGGCGAGCGTAGGTTTGGAGTAAAGGGAAGTTGGCCCCGAACAAGATGGCGTCGAGGCCTCTGCGCTTTTTGAGTTATGGCCATTTTTCTGGGATTAAAGGTCAAAAACGCAAAGTAGGGTGCAATTTGACCGCTTCACGTCAAAGTACATAAGCATACGGTGTCAGGAAAAAAAGAACCAGCCGTTTATCTATCGTAATTTAAGAGAAATCGTACATTGTCCATTTGGTGATGTTCACGAAGAGGAATTTTTTTTTCAAAAAATTCACAGATCCAGTTGCAGTTTGTTCACACGAACATTTTTAAAGTGGGTCTCGAAGCTCTGCGAGAATTCTGTGATTTTATGTGATTTTATGAAGTAACACACACTCATTTAACCCTCTGTTAATAAGTCAGTTCTTAACATAAAGACTTAAAACTCAATATTAAATAAGAGCCTACCCCAAGGAGGGTATGTGTTCACGTTCAGCTTCCTATGTCAACTGGAAGTACCTTAAAATGGTGCATAGGGTCAGGTTTGAAGGGTAATAAAGGTCAGATCTTTTCAAAACTTCACTTGTGTGATTAGACAACCCTCATGAAGTGTAATCAGTCATTTTTCCCAACAGATGTCAAAGAAAAGCTCTCTCACACAAACACACACACACACAAAAAGGAAGGATGGAGTGAAAAAGTACGGTGCTTAAAGACACACAAAGCCTGCAATGGCATGACTATTATCTCCAGGCCGTGCCGAGTTCAACGAGATGCCCCGCTTGACCGTAGCTCGCTCGGTCTGAGCGCAGCGACCGTTACAAGAAAATGGACCCAAATGACCTTTTGACCTCATGTCAATTTTATTTGCTTTTGGGAGACAGAGAGAGAACCGTTAAGGTTAGAAGCACAATTTCACCTCAGGAATGTTCTTAAGGTCCTCCCGATCTGTGCAAGCCTAACCTTGACCTTGTGGCATTAACCCTTAACAGTTAAAAGCTGGTGTTTACATCAAACAATTTACAATGACATGTCGCCCCATAGGAATACATTGACTGCACCTCTCAATTCAACCTGAAGCCTATGTGGGTTATGAATGTCTTATGAACCTGTCTTTGATGTCAGTCCATCAGGCCACCATGAGGTCTACCTGTGTCGATTCTAAGCTTCCTGGAGCAACCGGAAGTGGTTAAATCACCCTAAAAGTGTTTGCCATAGCCAACCTGCAGTTTGAGAGAAATAGTGCATTCAGCCCTATGTAAATCAGTCAATTTTTAACATACAGACATAAAACTCAGGATTCTGTAAAAGCATACTCCAGTAATGATAAGTGTTTACTTTTAGCTTCCTGTGCAAACCGGAAGTGCCTTAATTGGTGTCAAATGGGCTGTTTCAAAGGGATAAAAATGTCAAATCTTTCCAAAACTTCATATATGTGAATAGACAACCCTCCTGAACTGTAAATCAGTCATTCATCCCATCAGATTAAAAAAAAAAAAAAAAACACACCCACACAGAAATGATGGAGGGACACACTGAGGGGCTAAGAGGCAGACAGTGCCTGTAGTAGTTAGTTTTGTTCCAACTTTTAAAGAACCGTCAGACCTAGAGTTCTGAAACTTTACAAACCTGTTCTAGACCTCAGGTCGATTGTGCACGGTGAGTTATGTGGCTCTAGAAGGTTCTCAGACCGATAAACAGCCTCGTGTATTTGCAATGTTTTCAATTCATTTTGAGCTCAACGAAACTGGCGACATTTAGAAAAGTCCCAGAGTCTCAAGACTAGGTGCATTGAAACCGGCTCGGCCCATAGAGATGGACCTCAACGATTCTGTCCGATTGCTCATTCAAGCACCCCGTAGCAAGGCATGGAAAAAAGTGGATTTTCAGCACCAATTAGGGTTTTGCTCGGGCACCGAATGACCTATCGAGCCGAAACTTGGGATTCCAGGTCGCCTCACATAGGGCTAAACATAATGTGAATATTGGACCCGCAGCTAGAACATAACTACGTATTATTTGTTTTATTATGGTTTAAATAGAAGGCGCTGTGAATTTTGGGCCTGCTCTGAAATATGTGATAGTTGGCTTCTAAAGGAGTTGGTAAAAGTGAGTTTGGTGTCAGATGGTATCAGTTTGGTGTCTGAATATATCTAATTGACTGATGGACACCGACTTGCTACTTGACTTTTGTACATTTGCAATATGTTTCAACAGGGGGGTACCATCACAAAAAGCGACATGATGAAATTTAACACAACGAGCGATGGAGAGGAACCACTATCACTGCCCGGCCATCCTGAGGTCATCAGGACGTTGACTTTTGCATTTCTAAAGTATTTAAGAGAATGTACGTTACATTTGCAATATGATTCAACATCACATCATATTGCAAATGCACGTTAGATTTGCAATATGATTCAACACATCATATTGCAAATGTAACAGTGTGTGTTATGTTTGCAATATGATTCAACACATCATATTGCAAACGTAACAGTGTGTGTTATGTTTGCAATATGATTCAACACATCATATTGCAAATGTAACAGTGTGTGTTATGTTTGCAATATGATCCAACACATCATATTGCAAACGTAACAGTGTGTGTTATGTTTGCAATATGATTCAACACATCATATTGCAAATGTAACAGTGTGTGTTTGCAATATGATTCAACAGTGTGTTATGTTTGCAATATGATGTGATGTTTTTCACTGTTGAATCATATGCAAATGTAACGTGCATTCTTTAAATAAACCCTATGTGGGTTATGAATGTCTTATGAACCTGTCTTCAATGACAATCCATCAAGCCACTATGAGGTCTACCTGTGTTGATTCTAAGCTTCCTGGAGCAACCGGAAGTGATAAAATCACCCTAAAAGTGTTTTGCCATACCCAACCAGCAGTTTGTGATATATAGTGCATTCAACCCTTTGTAAATCAGTCAGTTCTTAACGTATAGACTTAAAACTCAGGATTCTGTAAAAGCATACCCCGATCAGGATAGGTATTTACTTATAGCTTCCTGTGCCAACCGGAAGTGCCTTAAAATGGGGTCATAGGTGCTGTTTCAAAGGGTTAAAAAAGTCAGATCTTTCCAAAACTTTAAGTGTGTGATTAGGCAACCTTCATGAACTGTAAATCAGTCATTTCTCTAAACAGATGTCAAAGAAAAGCTCACACACACACACACAAGTCCAAACTGTTCGTGCACCTGGTATTTTTTTGGGGTTACCAGGTGCCATGTTTCAAGATGGTTGAAATTGCGTTTAGGGAGCATCCAGACCTCCATACCCGCTCTGGGAGCACTATTCTACGGCCAAAAATCAATGGGGGCTGGCCTGAGTGTTTTATGGAGGTTTTCACAAAAACTCAGAAAATATTCTGTTTTTTTTCTGGAAAATATTTTATGTTTTTTCTTCTCGAGTCAATGGGGTACGGCCTGAGTGATTTATGGAGGTTTCCAAACAAAGTCAAAAAATATTCTATGTTTCATGTTTTGGGTTACCAGGCGTCATTTTTCAAAACGGTTTTAAATGCTTTTAGGTGTCATCCAGACGTCCATGGGAGCACTATACTACGGCCCCAAATCAATGGGTGCTGGCCTGAGTGATTTATGGAGGTTTGGGGGGTGATACGTTTTTTCTAATTTATTCACATTTTTGACTTCGTATTAAATCAGATTGCAAATGCACAAAACATATTCCTTAAGTACAAGTAAACATTTATAAAAAATTATGACAGTAAAATGTGACTAAAGTATTTTCATACAGTTCTTATACATGTGTAATTGACATAAAAATCGAAAAAATTTAAAAAAACGATCCAGAAAGCACTTTTTTAAAGGGGGTGATACATTTTTTCCAAATATTTGACATTTTTGACTTTTGACTTTTGACTTCCTATGAAATCACATTCCAAATGCACAAAACATATTCCTTAAGTCCAAATAAAAATGTCCCAAAAATTATGTTAATAAAATTTGACAAAAGTATTTTCATACAGTTCTTACACATGTGTAATTGACATAAAAATCGAAAGAATTTCGAAAAACGATCCAGAAAGCACTTTTTTAAAGGGGGTGATACATTTTTTCCAAATATTTGACATTTTTGACTTTTGACTTTTGACTTCCTATGAAATCACATTCCAAATGCACAAAACATATTCCTTAAGTCCAAATAAAAATGTCCCAAAAATTATGTTAATAAAATTTGACAAAAGTATTTTCATACAGTTCTTACACATGTGTAATTGACATAAAAATCGAAAGAATTTCGAAAAACGGTCCAGAAAGCACTTTTTTAAAGGGGGTGATACGTTTTTTCCAAATTTTTGACATTTTTGACTTTTGACTTTTGACTTCCTAAGAAATCACATTCCAAATGCACAAAACATATTCCTTAAGTCCAAATAAAAATGTAAAAAAAATTATGTTAATAAAATTTGACAAAAGTATTTTCATACAGTTCTTACACATGTGTAATTGACATAAAAATCGAAAGAATTTCGAAAAACGGTCCAGAAAGCACTTTTTTAAGGGGGTGATAAGTTTTTGCCAAAACTTTCAAAATTTCAAAATTTCAAAATATGACTCTTGGGTCTTGACTTGCGTTACAGTAAGCCTATGAAAAATTAAGATGGAACACACTCGCCCACTATAGGATTTTTGGGGTGTTACACAGCTCATTTACAATATGGCATTTGTCATCAACTTTGGACGAAACAGCGCCGGATGTAATGTGAAATCCCACACAATCCCATCGTGTATATGGTCCGCTCGGTGCCAATAAATTGCCATGTTATTTTGTACAATTGAGGGGGGACTTCCCTTACAAAGATATCAGGGTACAGCGCAAACGACCACTACCATAAATTTTGCAAACGACCACTACCATAAATTTTGCATTCGAGATTCCCACATTTGGAAAATTCAAAAGGGGTCAGCCCAGCCAGAGTGGAATGGCTGAGCCCCACACTGGGTCAATCAACTTCTTGATCACAGTATCTCTTCTGCTTAGTGGAGGGCAAGTCTCTCCAGTGCCAACATTTTCCGCTAACGGGAACCACTTTTTGTTGTGATAATATCATATCACATCGACCTGCGTTAAATGCCGTTTAGGAATGCACTTGCACACAGAGTGGTGAAAAAGTAGTTTATTTTGTTTACTAGATTATATCAGTGAACCACTAGATTCCCATCATGCAACACTGTCGAAAAAATCACCAATTACTTTTTAATATCTTAACCTATCTGATATCACAAATGTTTGCGATATGACGAAATACAATCACATTCAGACACACACACACACACACAGACAAATGCATGAAACCAATTGATTTATTATCGATAACATCTCAGATTCTCTTGTGCTTTTGATTTACTCCATAAAAGAAGGGTTGTAATTCCAACATGGAAAACACAGGGCCATCAGACACCAGTCCAGTTCCACTCCTCACCAGCATTATTTCCTTTGATCATTTGAACAGGGCGAGGGAGCACAGAGCACACACAAGCTGCATTCAGTAACAATATTCTTATTTGTCTTATGCATAAAAGGCAGTTGCTCCCTGACAACACAAGGAACTTTGATCGTATTAAAAGGGCAGGGGAGACTAGCCCATAGAAGCTGCATTTAGTCAATTCAGCATCAAATGCTTACTACAAGGCAGTGTTGCTGATGAAATAATGCCACACCCCCTAGTGGACAAAAGGCTTACAGCACCTGGTATTCCCAGGCGGTCTCCCATCCAAGTACTAACCAGGCCCGACCCTGCTTAGCTTCCGAGATCAGACGAGATCGGGCATATTCAGGCTAGTATGGCCGTAAGCGAAGGTACATCTCTTGGCACACCATATAAAGTCAAAGTGAGTCTGATAAACAGACATTGCATTCTCACCAATTAGATAAGCAGCTTGAACTTTGGCTCACTCAAAAAGTGGAAGAAATTACATATACTGTAGCCATCACTTTTTAGCACAGAGAGTTGGATGAAATACAAACAAACCTTGCAAACATTTCTAAGCGAGGGCACATATTTCAGCCTTGTGGGAAAAAACGGACAAATACAATGACTTCTGACAAATACATCATCAGCAACAGTTTCCCATGCAGCTATCCTACTAGCCACAATAAATACACAAAAGCTCTGGATGTTGAAAACCTATTGCATTGTTCTGTGCTAAGGAGGAACGCATGTATGGACAATTTCATATTGGAAGCGCATGGGGCGCGTATGACACATCATGACCGGGGGGGGGGGTTAGAGTGGCTTCTCAACTATCTCCTGATTGAAGTACCAGCGTGGCATAAATACAATGCTGCATTTCGCAACATAATGTTTCGACAAAATGCCAACAATATTTTGCTACAAACAAATGTTTCCACCTTTCGATTGGTCCACAAAGTCTCCTTCACAACTGACTTCAAAGATCTCCATAAGCACAGTCAGTTGACTCAAGTCATCCTTAAGCCTGCCGCCAAGCAACAGTTTATCATTAACAAAGACATCAGGGTAAAGCTCAAACGAGCACTACCATAAATTTTGCAATCGGATTCCCACATTTGGAAAATTCGCAAGGGGTCAGCACAGCCAGAGTGCAATGGCTGAGCCCCACACCGGGTGAACCACCTTCTTGATCACGGTATCTCTTCTGCTTAGTGGAGGAAAAGTGTCTCCAGTGCCAACATTTTCCGCTAACGGTAACCACTTTGTGTTCTGATAATATCATATCACATCGACCTGCGTTAAATGCCGTTTAGGAATGCACTTGCACACAGAGTAGTGAAAAAGTAGTTTATTTTGTTTACTAGATTATATCAGTGAACCACTAGATTCCCATCATGCAACACTGTCGAAAAAATCACCAATTACTTTTTAATATCTTAACCCATCTGATATCACAAATGTTTGCGATATGACGAAATACAATCACATTCAGACACACACACACACACACAGACAAATGCATGAAACCAATTGATTTATTATCGATAACATCTCAGATTCTCTTGTGCTTTTGATTTACTCCATAAAAGAAGGGTTGTAATTCCAACATGGAAAACACAGGGCCATCAGACACCAGTCCAGTTCCACTCCTCACCAGCATTATTTCCTTTGATCATTTGAACAGGGCGAGGGAGCACAGAGCACACACAAGCTGCATTCAGTAACAATATTCTTATTTGTCTTATGCATAAAAGGCAGTTGCTCCCTGACAACACAAGGAACTTTGATCGTATTAAAAGGGCAGGGGAGACTAGCCCATAGAAGCTGCATTTAGTCAATTCAGCATCAAATGCTTACTACAAGGCAGTGTTGCTGATGAAATAATGCCACACCCCCTAGTGGACAAAAGGCTTACAGCACCTGGTATTCCCAGGCGGTCTCCCATCCAAGTACTAACCAGGCCCGACCCTGCTTAGCTTCCGAGATCAGACGAGATCGGGCATATATTTTTTTTTTTTTCTTTTATTATGAAGAAACACATAACATTTACAACATTCAATCAACAATCAAAAGGTTGAACAATTCATCCTTTTACAAAATCAAAAAAAGAAAAGAAAATAAAACCTATTAGAAACACAATCATCCACCAAAACCAATTAATAATTAAAAACAAGTTTTCCATTCGACTCAATTTCAATAAAATTGCTCCCCCACACAAACAATTTTTCAAAATTACATCCACCATATTTATATATTACTTCTATATCTTTCTCTAACATACTTCTAAATAAAACCTCTACACTCACAATTTTCCCTTCATAATGTCCCAAATTCCTTCTTAGTCTTACAGCGTATCTGGCATGACTAAGAACAAAATTCATCAAATTAAAATTAATAACTTTGCTTTTCCCAGTTAAACCAAAAAGAAACAACCTCCTCCACTCAACCCCAGCAACAATCTCTTCTCCCCACTGTTGTACTAAAATCCCCTTTAAAAACTTATGAAACTCATCTAATCTACTACATTCAACAAAAAAGTGCATAAAATTTTCCACCCCCGTACCACAAATATCACATTCTCTTTTAATATCTCTATTTATTTGATGTAAAACCACGTTCGTAAAAATTCTATTATGTTTCATTTTAAAATCATTGTCTTCACATTCTATAGAATTATATTTTACATTTACATTCTTCCATATTGATTTTACATCTATATTTGCAAACACCCTAGACCACACTTTTTCCGAAGCAGGAGTTTTTATCTCTCTTAAAATACATTTTTCATAAACTTTTTTAACTTTCAAACCTGACAAATCATGCTTCTTCCCATTACCTTCATAATATAAAACCGGTAAACCCCTAGCTCTTGTTGCCACCTCTTTATTTATTAAAACACCCCACTCCCCAGGAAGACATCCTAATATTCTCTTATACATGTTCTCCACAGTAGTTCTACTTATTTCATCATTTTCTTCAACCACATTATCAAATATTGCCTGACTTGGAAGGAACCCCGGAATTACCTCATATAAGATGTCCCCAATCTGTCTCATCCCAGCCCTCATAAAATATTTACAAAACAACATCTTATTATTATACTGTATCTTGGGATTTAAAAAAATTGGCTGATTTAAAATATTGTCTAAAATGGTACACTCATAATAAATATTTGGTAAAAACTCCCCCCAAGCCTCAAACACTTCTCTATAAAACAAAGGTATATTACCTAACATTTCCTTTTTCATACACATCAATAAACCATTGTCCCCCATCCTCCCAACCTCCTGCAAATACTCCTTAAAAAATCTTTTCCATCCATAATCTAATTCCCCATATAAATATTTACGTACCATTTTGACTCTAATTGCTGTTTTCCTCACATTTAAATCCACCAACTTCAAGCCCCCCTCCTCATAACCTGCAATCAAAGTTTTAAAAGCTATTTTCACCCCCTTCCCTTCCCATAAAAAATCAACTACAATTTTATTCATTTCAGATAAAACCCATTCTGGCATATCCAAAACATTCATTACATAAATAAAAATTGACATCAACAATGAATTTATGACAATTACTTTCCCTTTTAATTTCAAAGACCTCCCCCTCCACATATTTACCACCTTCCTAACTTTGTTTATAACCCCACTCCATGTCATATCCCTAGCTTCCTGTTCCTTCACCCCTAAAAACACACCTAACACCTTAAAATAATCATTTACCATTTTAAAAGGAAAAATCTCCTCATTAATCTTCCCAACATACATTATTACTGACTTCTCCATATTCACTTTTGCTCCTGAGGCTTTCTCATATACTTTAAAACACTCCATCACCCTTTTAACACTTTCCTCATCTCTAACTGTTATTGTGGTATCGTCTGCATATTGATGAATTAAACTAAAACCTCCTTGCGGAGTCTCTACACAATTTATAAAATGATCTTTTTTAAGGTATGCCGCTAAGGGTTCTACCGATAAAACATACAGTAATGCTGATAAAGGGCACCCCTGTCTCACTGATCTCTCAAGAATAAAAGAATCTGTTAAAACCCCATTACATTTTACCCTACTTTTTGCCTTTCTATATAATAATTTTATCCATCCTATTATTCTATTTCCAAACCCATATTTTTCCAGTACCCTAAACATAAAATCATGTTCCACCCTGTCAAAAGCTTTATTAAAATCTATACTTAAAACAATTCCCCCTCTCTTATCGCTATTCATTTTATTTATCACATCTCTAAGTGTAATGATGGTATCAGCTATGTCTCTTCCAGGCACACTATAATTTTGTGTAGGTGCTATAATATCATTTAAAACCATCTTCATCCTATTCGCCAATATCTTAGCTAAAATCTTATAATCTGAATTTAATAAACTAATTGGCCTATAATTTTCTAATTTCATTTTGCTCCCCTTATTTTTATATAAAACCGATATCAGTCCTGTCACCATGGAGTCTGAAACAGTATTATTATCTTCCATATATTGATACACTTCCATTAAAATCGGTGCTAAAAAACTTTCATACATTTTGTAAAACTCTGCAATTAGTCCATCTACTCCAGGACTTTTATTTATTTGTAATCCCTTAATTGCATCTTTCACTTCATCCACTGTTATCTTCCTATCACATATTTGCTTTTCCTCAACACCAATTTGCACATCCACACTACCTAAAATCTCCTTTACACACTCTTCATCCACCTCCCCTTTCTTAAATAAATCCTTATAAAAATTCTGTACAGTTTCTAATATCTCAACATAATCATTTACCACTTCACCCTTTACATTTTCTATCTCACTAATATATGATTTCGTCTGTTTAGTTTTCTCTAAACCAAGAAAAAAAGACGTACATTTCTCCCCTTCTAAAACATACTTTGCCCTACTTCTAATAGATGCCCCCTTACATTTATCTATTTCACATTTGCTCAATTGTGCCTTTAAATCTAAAAACCTTTCAATATTATAAATAGGATCAATATCACATTTCCTCATTTCTTCATTCAATTTTGCTCTTAAATAATTTTCTTCTCTTGTCATCCTACTCCTTTTCTTCCTTGCATATCTAATACTAAAATCTTTTATTTTTTTCTTAACATTTTCCCACCACTGGCACTTATCATTCCCTTTTTGCTTATCCTCCATTTCATGTTCTATCAAAGATTTAAGTTGTATTCCATATTCCTCATCACCTAGATACCTTGCATTCATACACCACACTCCCCCCCCTTTCCCCTCCCTATCTAACCCCACCGAAAATGTTAACCCAGCATGATCACTAAAAGTTGTAAAAATATACTTAATATCCTTCATAAAATTCCTTAACCCTTCATTTACTAAAACCAGATCTATCCGTGTCTGTTTCAACTCCCCTAAAACCACCTGCCTTCTAGAAAATTCTCTCTTGTACGGATTCTCATCCCTCCATATATCAATCATTCCTTTTTCTATCATCATCTTCTTTAAAACCCCCCTAGATACATCACTTCTAAAAATAGCTCCTCTTGTCATATCCAGTCTATCCATTTTAACATTAAAATCCCCAACTACAATACAGTTTCCCTCACACCATTTTCCTATTTCTAAAAATAAATCTTTGCGCTCTATTTCAGTATTAGGCGCATAAATATTTATAATTCTAAAAACCCTACTCATATATTCAAAATCTACAATTAAAATCCTCCCATTATTATCATTATATATCTGTTTCACATTATCCACCACATCCTTCCTCAATAAAATAGCAACCCCACTTGAATTCCCCCTGCCATTGTTAACAAAAATAAAATCTCTCCATATTTTTTTTACTTCTAAAATACATACATTGTCCCAATGTGTTTCTTGCAGGCATAAAATATCCGAATTCTTCATTTTAACTATTCTTTGAAATTTTTCCATTGTTCTTAAACCATTCGCATTGATTGACATACAATTAACCATTCCAATAAATAATAATAAGAAAATATATTTTCTCATTTTCCTCTACCTTTTGTCATGTTTTCTTCCTTTTTCGTCCTTTTTCACCTCCAACGCCACTTTCCTCTTCCTGTAGCTTACCCTTGCTCTATCAATCTTTTCCATGTCTTCTGAATCTGAAATTGCCTCTAAATCCATCTCTTCCAACCAACTCGAATTCTTCTTTCCTGTGCCTGTTGTGCTGCTTGTATCCATTTGCGTCTCCTGTATAGTTGTCAGCATCCCACTCCCCTCCACTTCACCTCCTTCCGAAGCACCCACATAGCCCGAGGCCCCCCCCAAAAACTGTGAGTCCCCAGTGCCTCCACCCATCCCACTCCCGTCCTCCTCCTGAAAACTCCCTCTTCTTATCTCTGAATCCATACTGCCTCCTATTTCCTCCGTCTTCTGTTCCATCTTTTCCCCTCTTCTTTTCTCCGTCTCTCCTCCCTCCACCACGTCTTCTCCTCCATCGTCTTCTTCTACTCGGGGTGATACATCAGCCTCCACAAAAAGATCCTGGCTCCCCTCCTCATTCACAACCTCTCCACATTTGCACTCGTCAGCTCTCATGCGACATCCTTCGCAAAATGCCCTTTCCTTTCCACCTACACATTCTCTTGCATAATGCCCTTGCTTCCCGCACTTATAACATTTAAATTCAGGGCAGTCCTTCACAATATGCCCAGGCTGAATACAAAGCCTACAAACTCTGACCTGCTTATCATGCATGACTCTAAAGTACTCTCCACCTTCAAGCGTATCAAACTTTGTAGAGTACGGCAGTGATTTCACAGTATCAGTGAATTTGACTTTGCAGTATCTCGTGCCATCTGCTATATCCGTGCCTGGCCAAACTCTCCTCCTGATTTCAGAGACTGCTGATACACCCCAGCTACATAGCTTGCCCAATATAGCACTGTCTTCCATGTATACAGGCAGATTCATGAACGACACCACCACTTCCTTCACATTAATATCTCTCGCCAGTATCTTGGTGTCCTTTATTCGTATTCCATCCATTAGCCGTTCTTTTCCTTTTTCATTCCTCATCGTAACTTCATACTTCTTTTCTCCTTTCATTCGGCATCCCACCACCTCTCCACACACCTCCTTAATTGCTCTTAGTAGTTCCATTGTCGTCACTTTGTCTTCTCCTTCCAACTCAATTGCCACCGTGTATTCTTTTCCATATTTCATTCCTTCTTTATCTTCATTTTTCTTCCGTTGCGCATTTTCGTTGTCCTTTTCCATTCCGTTTGTCGTTGCCATGTTGTCCGTCATAATATATCAAAAAATGGGTCCAAAAAAGGCTCTCCCCCAAGCAGAAAACCTGCAAGGGGGAAGACTAACCAAACTTTAAACTATTCAACTGAAGAAAATAATAAATTATATTGCAAAAACCAATTAATTAACAAAAATAGCTCTCGAGCAAACACTCTCCAGCAAACACTCACTCACAGCTCAGACACTCGCACCTGTCGTCACTTCTCCAATCAGGATGGGCGTATTCAGGCTGGTATGGCCGTAAGCGAAGGTACATCTCTTGGTACACCATATAAAGTCAAAGTGAGTCTGATAAACAGACATTGCATTCTCACCAATTAGATAAGCAGCTTGAACTTTGGCTCACTCAAAAAGTGGAAGAAATTACATATACTGTAGCCATCACTTTTTAGCACAGATAGTTGGATGAAATACAAACAAACCTTGCTAACATTTCAAAGCGAGGGCACATATTTCAGCCTTGTGGGAAAAAACGGACAAATACAATGACTTCTGACAAATACATCATTAGCAACAGTTTCCCATGCAGCTATCCTACTAGCCAGAATAAATACACAAAATCTCTGAATGTTGAAAACCTATTGCATTGTTCTGTGTCAAGGAGGAGCGCATGTATGGACAATTTCATATTGTAAGCGCATGGGCGTATGACACATCATGACCATGGGGGTTAGAGCGGCTTCTCAACTATCTCTTGATTGAAGTACCAGCGTGGCATAAATACCATGCTGCATTTCGCAACATGATGTTTCCACAAAATGTCAACAATGTTTGGCTACAAACAAATGTTTCTACCTTTCAATTGGTCCACAAAGTGTCTTTCACAACTGACTTCAAAGATCTCCATAAGCACGGGCAATTGGCTCAAGTCATCCTCAAGCTTGCCGCCAAGCAACGGTTTGTCATTAAACAAGACATCAGGGGAGAGCGCGGACGCAGTCCCCCACTACCATAAATTATGCAATCGAGATTTCCACATTTGGGAAATTCACAGGGGTCAGCATAGCTGGAGTGCAATGGCTGAGCCCCACACCGGGTGAACCACCTTCTTGATCACGGTATCTCTTCTGCTTAGTGGAGGAAAAGTGTCTCCAGTGCCAACATTTTCCGCTAACGGTAACCACTTTGTGTTCTGATAATATCATATCACATCGACCTGCGTTAAATGCCGTTTAGGAATGCACTTGCACACAGAGTAGTGAAAAAGTAGTTTATTTTGTTTACTAGATTATATCAGTGAACCACTAGATTCCCATCATGCAACACTGTCGAAAAAATCACCAATTACTTTTTAATATCTTAACCTATCTGATATCACAAATGTTTGCGATATGACGAAATACAATCACATTCAGACACACACACACACACACAGACAAATGCATGAAACCAATTGATTTATTATCGATAACATCTCAGATTCTCTTGTGCTTTTGATTTACTCCATAAAAGAAGGGTTGTAATTCCAACATGGAAAACACAGGGCCATCAGACACCAGTCCAGTTCCACTCCTCACCAGCATTATTTCCTTTGATCATTTGAACAGGGCGAGGGAGCACAGAGCACACACAAGCTGCATTCAGTAACAATATTCTTATTTGTCTTATGCATAAAAGGCAGTTGCTCCCTGACAACACAAGGAACTTTGATCGTATTAAAAGGGCAGGGGAGACTAGCCCATAGAAGCTGCATTTAGTCAATTCAGCATCAAATGCTTACTACAAGGCAGTGTTGCTGATGAAATAATGCCACACCCCCTAGTGGACAAAAGGCTTACAGCACCTGGTATTCCCAGGCGGTCTCCCATCCAAGTACTAACCAGGCCCGACCCTGCTTAGCTTCCGAGATCAGACGAGATCGGGCATATTCAGGCTGGTATGGCCGTAAGCGAAGGTACATCTCTTGGTACACCATATAAAGTCAAAGTGAGTCTGATAAACAGACATTGCATTCTCACCAATTAGATAAGCAGCTTGAACTTTGGCTCACTCAAAAAGTGGAAGAAATTACATATACTGTAGCCATCACTTTTTAGCACAGATAGTTGGATGAAATACAAACAAACCTTGCTAACATTTCAAAGCGAGGGCACATATTTCAGCCTTGTGGGAAAAAACGGACAAATACAATGACTTCTGACAAATACATCATCAGCAACAGTTTCCCATGCAGCTATCCTACTAGCCACAATAAATACACAAAAGCTCTGGATGTTGAAAACCTATTGCATTGTTCTGTGCTAAGGAGGAACGCATGTATGGACAATTTCATATTGGAAGCGCATGGGCGCGTATGACACATCATGACCGGGGGGGGGTTAGAGTGGCTTCTCAACTATCTCTTGATTGAAGTACCAGCGTGGCATAAATACAATGCTGCATTTCGCAACATAATGTTTCGACAAAATGCCAACAATGTTTTGCTACAAACAAATGTTTCCACCTTTCGATTGGTCCACAAAGTCTCTTTCACAACTGACTTCAAAGATCTCCATAAGCACAGTCAGTTGACTCAAGTCATCCTTAAGCCTGCCGCCAAGCAACAGTTTATCATTAACAAAGACATCAGGGTAAAGCTCAAACGAGCACTACCATAAATTTTGCATTCGAGATTCCCACATTTGGAAAATTCGCAAGGGGTCAGCACAGCCAGAGTGCAATGGCTGAGCCCCACACCGGGTGAACCACCTTCTTGATCACGGTATCTCTTCTGCTTAGTGGAGGAAAAGTCTCTCCAGTGCCAACATTTTCCGCTAACGGTAACCACTTTGTGTTCTGATAATATCATATCACATCGACCTGCGTTAAATGCCGTTTAGGAATGCACTTGCACACAGAGTAGTGAAAAAGTAGTTTATTTTGTTTACTAGATTATATCAGTGAACCACTAGATTCCCATCATGCAACACTGTCGAAAAAATCACCAATTACTTTTTAATATCTTAACCCTATCTGATATCACAAATGTTTGCGATATGACGAAATACAATCACATTCAGACACACACACACACACACAGACAAATGCATGAAACCAATTGATTTATTATCGATAACATCTCAGCATTCTCTTGTGCTTTTGATTTACTCCATAAAAGAAGGGTTGTAATTCCAACATGGAAAACACAGGGCCATCAGACACCAGTCCAGTTCCACTCCTCACCAGCATTATTTCCTTTGATCATTTGAACAGGGCGAGGGAGCACAGAGCACACACAAGCTGCATTCAGTAACAATATTCTTATTTGTCTTATGCATAAAAGGCAGTTGCTCCCTGACAACACAAGGAACTTTGATCGTATTAAAAGGGCAGGGGAGACTAGCCCATAGAAGCTGCATTTAGTCAATTCAGCATCAAATGCTTACTACAAGGCAGTGTTGCTGATGAAATAATGCCACACCCCCTAGTGGACAAAAGGCTTACAGCACCTGGTATTCCCAGGCGGTCTCCCATCCAAGTACTAACCAGGCCCGACCCTGCTTAGCTTCCGAGATCAGACGAGATCGGGCAGTATTCAGGCTGGTATGGCCGTAAGCGAAGGTACATCTCTTGGTACACCATATAAAGTCAAAGTGAGTCTGATAAACAGACATTGCATTCTCACCAATTAGATAAGCAGCTTGAACTTTGGCTCACTCAAAAAGTGGAAGAAATTACATATACTGTAGCCATCACTTTTTAGCACAGATAGTTGGATGAAATACAAACAAACCTTGCTAACATTTCAAAGCGAGGGCACATATTTCAGCCTTGTGGGAAAAAACGGACAAATACAATGACTTCTGACAAATACATCATCAGCAACAGTTTCCCATGCAGCTATCCTACTAGCCACAATAAATACACAAAAGCTCTGGATGTTGAAAACCTATTGCATTGTTCTGTGCTAAGGAGGAACGCATGTATGGACAATTTCATATTGGAAGCGCATGGGGCGTATGACACATCATGACCGGGGGGGGGTTAGAGTGGCTTCTCAACTATCTCTTGATTGAAGTACCAGCGTGGCATAAATACAATGCTGCATTTCGCAACATAATGTTTCGACAAAATGCCAACAATATTTTGCTACAAACAAATGTTTCCACCTTTCGATTGGTCCACAAAGTCTCCTTCACAACTGACTTCAAAGATCTCCATAAGCACAGTCAGTTGACTCAAGTCATCCTTAAGCCTGCCGCCAAGCAACAGTTTATCATTAACAAAGACATCAGGGTAAAGCTCAAACGAGCACTACCATAAATTTTGCAATCGAGATTCCCACATTTGGAAAATTCGCAAGGGGTCAGCACAGCCAGAGTGCAATGGCTGAGCCCCACACTTGGTGAACCACCTTCTTGATCACGGTATCTCTTCTGCTTAGTGGAGGAAAAGTGTCTCCAGTGCCAACATTTTCCGCTAACGGTAACCACTTTGTGTTCTGATAATATCATATCACATCGACCTGCGTTAAATGCCGTTTAGGAATGCACTTGCACACAGAGTAGTGAAAAAGTAGTTTATTTTGTTTACTAGATTATATCAGTGAACCACTAGATTCCCATCATGCAACACTGTCGAAAAAATCACCAATTACTTTTTAATATCTTAACCTATCTGATATCACAAATGTTTGCGATATGACGAAATACAATCACATTCAGACACACACACACACACACAGACAAATGCATGAAACCAATTGATTTATTATCGATAACATCTCAGATTCTCTTGTGCTTTTGATTTACTCCATAAAAGAAGGGTTGTAATTCCAACATGGAAAACACAGGGCCATCAGACACCAGTCCAGTTCCACTCCTCACCAGCATTATTTCCTTTGATCATTTGAACAGGGCGAGGGAGCACAGAGCACACACAAGCTGCATTCAGTAACAATATTCTTATTTGTCTTATGCATAAAAGGCAGTTGCTCCCTGACAACACAAGGAACTTTGATCGTATTAAAAGGGCAGGGGAGACTAGCCCATAGAAGCTGCATTTAGTCAATTCAGCATCAAATGCTTACTACAAGGCAGTGTTGCTGATGAAATAATGCCACACCCCCTAGTGGACAAAAGGCTTACAGCACCTGGTATTCCCAGGCGGTCTCCCATCCAAGTACTAACCAGGCCCGACCCTGCTTAGCTTCCGAGATCAGACGAGATCGGGCAGTATTCAGGCTGGTATGGCCGTAAGCGAAGGTACATCTCTTGGTACACCATATAAAGTCAAAGTGAGTCTGATAAACAGACATTGCATTCTCACCAATTAGATAAGCAGCTTGAACTTTGGCTCACTCAAAAGTGGAAGAAATTACATATACTGTAGCCATCACTTTTTAGCACAGATAGTTGGATGAAATACAAACAAACCTTGCTAACATTTCAAAGCGAGGGCACATATTTCAGCCTTGTGGGAAAAAACGGACAAATACAATGACTTCTGACAAATACATCATCAGCAACAGTTTCCCATGCAGCTATCCTACTAGCCACAATAAATACACAAAAGCTCTGGATGTTGAAAACCTATTGCATTGTTCTGTGCTAAGGAGGAGCGCATGTATGGACAATTTCATATTGTAAGCGCATGGGCGTATGACACATCATGACCATGGGGGTTAGAGCGGCTTCTCAACTATCTCTTGATTGAAGTACCAGCGTGGCATAAATACCATGCTGCATTTCGCAACATGATGTTTCCACAAAATGTCAACAATGTTTGGCTACAAACAAATGTTTCTACCTTTCAATTGGTCCACAAAGTGTCTTTCACAACTGACTTCAAAGATCTCCATAAGCACGGGCAATTGGCTCAAGTCATCCTCAAGCTTGCCGCCAAGCAACGGTTTGTCATTAAACAAGACATCAGGGGAGAGCGCGGACGCAGTCCCCCACTACCATAAATTATGCAATCGAGATTTCCACATTTGGGAAATTCACAGGGGTCAGCATAGCTGGCGTGCAATGGCTAAGCCTCGCCCTGGGTGAACCGCCTTTCTTGATCACGGTATCTCCCTTGCCAGGTAAGTATGAGTTATAGTCATCGGTGGAGGGCAAGTGTCTCCAGTGCCAACATTTTCGGCTAATGGTAACCACTTTGTGTTCTGATAATATCATATCACATCGACCTGCGTTAAATGCCGTTTAGGAATGCACTTGCACACAGAGTGGTGAAAAAGTAGTTTATTTTGTTTACTAGATTATATCAGTGAACCACTAGATTCCCATCATGCAACACTGTCGAAAAAATCACCAATTACTTTTTAATATCTTAACCTATCTGATATCACAAATGTTTGCGATATGACGAAATACAATCACATTCAGACACACACACACACACACACAGACAAATGCATGAAACCAATTGATTTATTATCGATAACATCTCAGATTCTCTTGTGCTTTTGATTTACTCCATAAAAGAAGGGTTGTAATTCCAACATGGAAAACACAGGGCCATCAGACACCAGTCCAGTTCCACTCCTCACCAGCATTATTTCCTTTGATCATTTGAACAGGGCGAGGGAGCACAGAGCACACACAAGCTGCATTCAGTAACAATATTCTTATTTGTCTTATGCATAAAAGGCAGTTGCTCCCTGACAACACAAGGAACTTTGATCGTATTAAAAGGGCAGGGGAGACTAGCCCATAGAAGCTGCATTTAGTCAATTCAGCATCAAATGCTTACTACAAGGCAGTGTTGCTGATGAAATAATGCCACACCCCCTAGTGGACAAAAGGCTTACAGCACCTGGTATTCCCAGGCGGTCTCCCATCCAAGTACTAACCAGGCCCGACCCTGCTTAGCTTCCGAGATCAGACGAGATCGGGCGTATTCAGGCTGGTATGGCCGTAAGCGAAGGTACATCTCTTGGTACACCATATAAAGTCAAAGTGAGTCTGATAAACAGACATTGCATTCTCACCAATTAGATAAGCAGCTTGAACTTTGGCTCACTCAAAAGTGGAAGAAATTACATATACTGTAGCCATCACTTTTTAGCACAGATAGTTGGATGAAATACAAACAAACCTTGCTAACATTTCAAAGCGAGGGCACATATTTCAGCCTTGTGGGAAAAAACGGACAAATACAATGACTTCTGACAAATACATCATTAGCAACAGTTTCCCATGCAGCTATCCTACTAGCCAGAATAAATACACAAAATCTCTGAATGTTGAAAACCTATTGCATTGTTCTGTGTCAAGGAGGAGCGCATGTATGGACAATTTCATATTGTAAGCGCATGGGCGTATGACACATCATGACCATGGGGGTTAGAGCGGCTTCTCAACTATCTCTTGATTGAAGTACCAGCGTGGCATAAATACCATGCTGCATTTCGCAACATGATGTTTCCACAAAATGTCAACAATGTTTGGCTACAAACAAATGTTTCTACCTTTCAATTGGTCCACAAAGTGTCTTTCACAACTGACTTCAAAGATCTCCATAAGCACAGGCAATTGGCTCAAGTCATCCTCAAGCTTGCCGCCAAGCAACGGTTTGTCATTAAACAAGACATCAGGGGAGAGCGCGGACACAGTCCCCCACTACCATAAATTATGCAATCGAGATTTCCACATTTGGGAAATTCACAGGGGGTCAGCACAGCCAGAGTGCAATGGCTGAGCCCCACACTGGGTGAACCACCTTCTTGATCACGGTATCTCCTTCTGCTTAGTCGGGAGGGCAAGTGTCTCCAGTGCCAACATTTTCCGCTAACTGGTAACCACTTTGTGTTCTGATAATATCATATCACATCGACCTGCGTTAAATGCCGTTTAGGAATGCACTTGCACACAGAGTGGTGAAAAAGTAGTTTATTTTGTTTACTAGATTATATCAGTGAACCACTAGATTCCCATCATGCAACACTGTAGAAAAAATCACCAATTACTTTTTAATATCTTAACCTATCTGATATCACAAATGTTTGCGATATGACGAAATACAATCACATTCAGACACACACACACACACACACAGACAAATGCATGAAACCAATTGATTTATTATCGATAACATCTCACATTCTCTTGTGCTTTTGATTTACTCCATAAAAGAAGGGTTGTAATTCCAACATGGAAAACACAGGGCCATCAGACACCAGTCCAGTTCCACTCCTCACCAGCATTATTTCCTTTGATCATTTGAACAGGGCGAGGGAGCACAGAGCACACACAAGCTGCATTCAGTAACAATATTCTTATTTGTCTTATGCATAAAAGGCAGTTGCTCCCTGACAACACAAGGAACTTTGATCGTATTAAAAGGGCAGGGGAGACTAGCCCATAGAAGCTGCATTTAGTCAATTCAGCATCAAATGCTTACTACAAGGCAGTGTTGCTGATGAAATAATGCCACACCCCCTAGTGGACAAAAGGCTTACAGCACCTGGTATTCCCAGGCGGTCTCCCATCCAAGTACTAACCAGGCCCGACCCTGCTTAGCTTCCGAGATCAGACGAGATCGGGCGTATTCAGGCTGGTATGGCCGTAAGCGAAGGTACATCTCTTGGTACACCATATAAAGTCAAAGTGAGTCTGATAAACAGACATTGCATTCTCACCAATTAGATAAGCAGCTTGAACTTTGGCTCACTCAAAAAGTGGAAGAAATTACATATACTGTAGCCATCACTTTTTAGCACAGATAGTTGGATGAAATACAAACAAACCTTGCTAACATTTCAAAGCGAGGGCACATATTTCAGCCTTGTGGGAAAAAACGGACAAATACAATGACTTCTGACAAATACATCATCAGCAACAGTTTCCCATGCAGCTATCCTACTAGCCACAATAAATACACAAAAGCTCTGGATGTTGAAAACCTATTGCATTGTTCTGTGCTAAGGAGGAACGCATGTATGGACAATTTCATATTGGAAGCGCATGGGCGCGTATGACACATCATGACCGGGGGGGGTTAGAGTGGCTTCTCAACTATCTCTTGATTGAAGTACCAGCGTGGCATAAATACAATGCTGCATTTCGCAACATAATGTTTCGACAAAATGCCAACAATGTTTTGCTACAAACAAATGTTTCCACCTTTCGATTGGTCCACAAAGTCTCTTTCACAACTGACTTCAAAGATCTCCATAAGCACAGTCAGTTGACTCAAGTCATCCTTAAGCCTGCCGCCAAGCAACAGGTTTATCATTAACAAAGACATCAGGGTAAAGCGCAAACGAGCACTACCATAAATTTTGCAATCGAGATTCCCACATTTGGAAAATTCGCAAGGGGTCAGCACAGCCAGAGTGCAATGGCTGAGCCCCACACTGGGTGAACCACCTTCTTGATCACGGTATCTCTTCTGCTTAGTGGAGGAAAAGTCTCTCCAGTGCCAACATTTTCCGCTAACGGTAACCACTTTGTGTTCTGATAATATCATATCACATCGACCTGCGTTAAATGCCGTTTAGGAATGCACTTGCACACAGAGTAGTGAAAAAGTAGTTTATTTTGTTTACTAGATTATATCAGTGAACCACTAGATTCCCATCATGCAACACTGTCGAAAAAATCACCAATTACTTTTTAATATCTTAACCCTATCTGATATCACAAATGTTTGCGATATGACGAAATACAATCACATTCAGACACACACACACACACAGACAAATGCATGAAACCAATTGATTTATTATCGATAACATCTCACATTCTCTTGTGCTTTTGATTTACTCCATAAAAGAAGGGTTGTAATTCCAACATGGAAAACACAGGGCCATCAGACACCAGTCCAGTTCCACTCCTCACCAGCATTATTTCCTTTGATCATTTGAACAGGGCGAGGGAGCACAGAGCACACACAAGCTGCATTCAGTAACAATATTCTTATTTGTCTTATGCATAAAAGGCAGTTGCTCCCTGACAACACAAGGAACTTTGATCGTATTAAAAGGGCAGGGGAGACTAGCCCATAGAAGCTGCATTTAGTCAATTCAGCATCAAATGCTTACTACAAGGCAGTGTTGCTGATGAAATAATGCCACACCCCCTAGTGGACAAAAGGCTTACAGCACCTGGTATTCCCAGGCGGTCTCCCATCCAAGTACTAACCAGGCCCGACCCTGCTTAGCTTCCGAGATCAGACGAGATCGGGCGTATTCAGGCTGGTATGGCCGTAAGCGAAGGTACATCTCTTGGTACACCATATAAAGTCAAAGTGAGTCTGATAAACAGACATTGCATTCTCACCAATTAGATAAGCAGCTTGAACTTTGGCTCACTCAAAAGTGGAAGAAATTACATATACTGTAGCCATCACTTTTTAGCACAGATAGTTGGATGAAATACAAACAAACCTTGCTAACATTTCAAAGCGAGGGCACATATTTCAGCCTTGTGGGAAAAAACGGACAAATACAATGACTTCTGACAAATACATCATCAGCAACAGTTTCCCATGCAGCTATCCTACTAGCCACAATAAATACACAAAAGCTCTGGATGTTGAAAACCTATTGCATTGTTCTGTGCTAAGGAGGAACGCATGTATGGACAATTTCATATTGGAAGCGCATGGGGCGTATGACACATCATGACCGGGGGGGGGTTAGAGTGGCTTCTCAACTATCTCTTGATTGAAGTACCAGCGTGGCATAAATACAATGCTGCATTTCGCAACATAATGTTTCGACAAAATGCCAACAATGTTTTGCTACAAACAAATGTTTCCACCTTTCGATTGGTCCACAAAGTCTCCTTTCACAACTGACTTCAAAGATCTCCATAAGCACAGTCAGTTGACTCAAGTCATCCTTAAGCCTGCCGCCAAGCAACAGGTTTATCATTAACAAAGACATCAGGGTAAAGCGCAAACGAGCCACTACCATAAATTTTGCAATTCGAGATTCCCACATTTGGAAAATTCGCAAGGGGTCAGCACAGCCAGAGTGCAATGGCTGAGCCCCACACTGGGTGAACCACCTTCTTGATCACGGTATCTCTTCTGCTTAGTGGAGGAAAAGTCTCTCCAGTGCCAACATTTTCCGCTAACGGTAACCACTTTGTGTTCTGATAATATCATATCACATCGACCTGCGTTAAATGCCGTTTAGGAATGCACTTGCACACAGAGTGGTGAAAAAGTAGTTTATTTTGTTTACTAGATTATATCAGTGAACCACTAGATTCCCATCATGCAACACTGTCGAAAAAATCACCAATTACTTTTTAATATCTTAACCTATCTGATATCACAAATGTTTGCGATATGACGAAATACAATCACATTCAGACACACACACACACACACACAGACAAATGCATGAAACCAATTGATTTATTATCGATAACATCTCACATTCTCTTGTGCTTTTGATTTACTCCATAAAAGAAGGGTTGTAATTCCAACATGGAAAACACAGGGCCATCAGACACCAGTCCAGTTCCACTCCTCACCAGCATTATTTCCTTTGATCATTTGAACAGGGCGAGGGAGCACAGAGCACACACAAGCTGCATTCAGTAACAATATTCTTATTTGTCTTATGCATAAAAGGCAGTTGCTCCCTGACAACACAAGGAACTTTGATCGTATTAAAAGGGCAGGGGAGACTAGCCCATAGAAGCTGCATTTAGTCAATTCAGCATCAAATGCTTACTACAAGGCAGTGTTGCTGATGAAATAATGCCAGAGCACACCCTAGTGGACAAAATGCTTACAGCACCTGGTATTCCCAGGCAGGTCTCCCATCCAAGTACTAACCAGGCCCGACCCTGCTTAGCTTCCGAGATCAGACGAGATCGGGCGTATTCAGGCTGGTATGGCCGTAAGCGAAGGACTAACTCTTGGTACACCATATAAAGTCAAAGTGAGTCTGATAAACAGACATTGCATTCTCACCAATTAGATAAGCAGCTTGAACTTTGGGCTCACTCAGTAAAGTGGAAGAAATTACATATACTGTAGCCATCACTTTTTAGCACAGATAGTTGGATGAAATACAAACCAACCTTGCTAACATTTCAAAGCGAGGGCACATATTTCAGCCTTGTGGGAAAAAACGGACAAATACAATGACTTCTGACAAATACATCATTAGCAACAGTTTCCCATGCAGCTATCCTACTAGCCAGAATAAATACACAAAATCTCTGAATGTTGAAAACCTATTGCATTGTTCTGTGCTAAGGAGGAACGCATGTATGGACAATTTCATATTGGAAGCGCATGGGGCGCGTATGACACATCATGACCGGGGGGGGGTTAGAGTGGCTTCTCAACTATCTCTTGATTGAAGTACCAGCGTGGCATAAATACAATGCTGCATTTCGCAACATAATGTTTCGACAAAATGCCAACAATGTTTTGCTACAAACAAATGTTTCCACCTTTCGATTGGTCCACAAAGTCTCTTTCACAACTGACTTCAAAGATCTCCATAAGCACAGTCAGTTGACTCAAGTCATCCTTAAGCCTGCCGCCAAGCAACAGGTTTATCATTAACAAAGACATCAGGGTAAAGCGCAAACGACCACTACCATAAATTTTGCAATCGAGATTCCCACATTTGGAAAATTCGCAAGGGGTCAGCACAGCCAGAGTGCAATGGCTGAGCCCCACACTGGGTGAACCACCTTCTTGATCACGGTATCTCTTCTGCTTAGTGGAGGAAAAGTCTCTCCAGTGCCAACATTTTCCGCTAACGGTAACCACTTTGTGTTCTGATAATATCATATCACATCGACCTGCGTTAAATGCCGTTTAGGAATGCACTTGCACACAGAGTGGTGAAAAAGTAGTTTATTTTGTTTACTAGATTATATCAGTGAACCACTAGATTCCCATCATGCAACACTGTCGAAAAAATCACCAATTACTTTTTAATATCTTAACCTATCTGATATCACAAATGTTTGCGATATGACGAAATACAATCACATTCAGACACACACACACACACACAGACAAATGCATGAAACCAATTGATTTATTATCGATAACATCTCACATTCTCTTGTGCTTTTGATTTACTCCATAAAAGAAGGGTTGTAATTCCAACATGGAAAACACAGGGCCATCAGACACCAGTCCAGTTCCACTCCTCACCAGCATTATTTCCTTTGATCATTTGAACAGGGCGAGGGAGCACAGAGCACACACAAGCTGCATTCAGTAACAATATTCTTATTTGTCTTATGCATAAAAGGCAGTTGCTCCCTGACAACACAAGGAACTTTGATTCGTATTAAAAGGGCAGGGGAGACTAGCCCATAGAAGCTGCATTTAGTCAATTCAGCATCAAATGCTTACTACAAGGCAGTGTTGCTGATGAAATAATGCCAGAGCACACCCTAGTGGACAAAATGCTTACAGCACCTGGTATTCCCAGGCAGGTCTCCCATCCAAGTACTAACCAGGCCCGACCCTGCTTAGCTTCCGAGATCAGACGAGATCGGGCGTATTCAGGCTGGTATGGCCGTAAGCGAAGGACATACTCTTGGTACACCATATAAAGTCAAAGTGAGTCTGATAAACAGACATTGCATTCTCACCAATTAGATAAGCAGCTTGAACTTTGGCTCACTCAGTAAGTGGAAGAAATTACATATACTGTAGCCATCACTTTTTAGCACAGATAGTTGGATGAAATACAAACAAACCTTGCTAACATTTCAAAGCGAGGGCACATATTTCAGCCTTGTGGGAAAAAACGGACAAATACAATGACTTCTGACAAATACATCATTAGCAACAGTTTCCCATGCAGCTATCCTACTAGCCAGAATAAATACACAAAATCTCTGAATGTTGAAAACCTATTGCATTGTTCTGTGTCTAAGGAGGAGCGCATGTATGGACAATTTCATATTGTAAGCGCATGGGCGTATGACACATCATGACCATGGGGGTTAGAGCGGCTTCTCAACTATCTCTTGATTGAAGTACCAGCGTGGCATAAATACCATGCTGCATTTCGCAACATGATGTTTCCACAAAATGTCAACAATGTTTGGCTACAAACAAATGTTTCTACCTTTCGATTGGTCCACAAAGTGTCTTTCACAACTGACTTCAAAGATCTCCATAAGCACAGGGCAATTGACTCAAGTCATCCTCAAGCTTGCCGCCAAGCAACGGTTTAGTCATTAACAAGACATCAGGGTAGAGCGCGAACGCAGTCCCCCACTACCATAAATTATGCAATCGAGATTTCCACATTTGGAAAATTCGCAAGGGGTCAGCACAGCCAGAGTGCAATGGCTGAGCCCCACACTGGGTGAACCACCTTCTTGATCACGGTATCTCTTCTGCTTAGTGGAGGGAAAGTCTCTCCAGTGCCAACATTTTCCGCTAACGGTAACCACTTTGTGTTCTGATAATATCATATCACATCGACCTGCGTTAAATGCCGTTTAGGAATGCACTTGCACACAGAGTGGTGAAAAAGTAGTTTATTTTGTTTACTAGATTATATCAGTGAACCACTAGATTCCCATCATGCAACACTGTCGAAAAAATCACCAATTACTTTTTAATATCTTAACCTATCTGATATCACAAATGTTTGCGATATGACGAAATACAATCACATTCAGACACACACACACACACACAGACAAATGCATGAAACCAATTGATTTATTATCGATAACATCTCAGATTCTCTTGTGCTTTTGATTTACTCCATAAAAGAAGGGTTGTAATTCCAACATGGAAAACACAGGGCCATCAGACACCAGTCCAGTTCCACTCCTCACCAGCATTATTTCCTTTGATCATTTGAACAGGGCGAGGGAGCACAAAGCACACACAAGCTGCATTCAGTAACAATATTCTTATTTGTCTTATGCATAAAAGGCAGTTGCTCCCTGACAACACAAGG
>NW_024058207.1:47500-55000 GCF_016432855.1 Salvelinus namaycush
TAAAAGGCAGTTGCTCCCTGACAACACAAGGAACTTTGATTCGTATTAAAAGGGCAGGGGAGACTAGCCCATAGAAGCTGCATTTAGTCAATTCAGCATCAAATGCTTACTACAAGGCAGTGTTGCTGATGAAATAATGCCAGAGCACACCCTAGTGGACAAAATGCTTACAGCACCTGGTATTCCCAGGCAGTCTCCCATCCAAGTACTAACCAGGCCCGACCCTGCTTAGCTTCCGAGATCAGACGAGATCGGGCGTATTCAGGCTGGTATGGCCGTAAGCGAATGACTAACTCTTGGTACACCATATAAAGTCAAAGTGAGTCTGATAAACAGACATTGCATTTCACCAATTAGATAAGCAGCCTGAACTTTGGGTCACTCAGTAAAGTGGAAGAAATTACATATACTGTAGCCATCACTTTTTAGCACAGATAGTTGGATGAAATACAAACAAACCTTGCTAACATTTCAAAGCGAGGGCACATATTTCAGCCTTGTGGGAAAAAACGGACAAATACAATGACTTCTGACAAATACATCATTAGCAACAGTTTCCCATGCAGCTATCCTACTAGCCAGAATAAATACACAAAATCTCTGATGTTGAAAACCTATTGCATTGTTCTGTGTCTAAGGAGGAGCGCATGTATGGACACTTTCATATTGTAAGCGCATGGGCGTATGACACATCATGACCATGGGGGGTTAGAGCTGGCTTCTCAACTATCTCTTGATTGAAGTACCAGCGTGGCATAAATACCATGCTGCATTTCGCAACATGATGTTTCGACAAAATGTCAACAATGTTTGGCTACAAACAAATGTTTCTACCTTTCGATTGGTCCACAAAGTGTCTTTCACAACTGACTTCAAAGATCTCCATAAGCACAGGGCAATTGACTCAAGTCATCCTCAAGCTTGCCGCCAAGCAAAGGTTTATTATTAACAAGACATCAGGGGAGAGCGCGGACGCAGTCCCCCACTACCATAAATTATGCAATCGAGATTTCCACATTTGGGAAATTCACAGGGGTCAGCATAGCTGGCGTGCAATGGCTAAGCCTCGCCCTGGGTGAACCGCCTTTCTTGATCACGGTATCTCCCTTGCCAGGTAAGTATGAGTTATAGTCATCGGTGGAGGGCAAGTGTCTCCAGTGCCAACATTTTCGGCTAATGGTAACCACTTTGTGTTCCGATAATATCACATCACATCGACCTGCGTTAAATGCCGTTTAGGAATGCACTTGCAGACAGAGTGGTGAAAAAGTAGTTCATTTTGTTTACTAGATTATATCAGTGAACCACTAGATTCCCATCATGCAACACTGTAGAAAAATCACCAATGACTTTTTAATATCTTAACCTGTCTGATATCACAAATGTATGCGATATGACGAAATAAAATCACATTCAGACACACACACACACACACACACAGACAAATGCATGAAAGCAATTGATTTATTATCGATAACATCTCACATTCTCTTGTACTTTTGATTTACTCCGTAAAAGAAGGGTTGTAATTCCACCATGGAAAACACAGGGCCATCAGACACCAGTCCAGTTCCACTCCTCACCAGCATTATTTCCTTTGATCATTTGAACAGGGCGAGGGAGCACAAAGCACACACAAGCTGCATTCAGTAACAATATTCTTATTTGTCTTATGCATAAAAGGCAGTTGCTCCCTGACAACACAAGGAACTTTGATCGTATTAAAAGGGCAGGGGAGACTAGCCCATAGAAGCTGCATTTAGTCAATTCAGCATCAAATGCTTACTACAAGGCAGTGTTGCTGATGAAATAATGCCAGAGCACACCCTAGTGGACAAAATGCTTACAGCACCTGGTATTCCCAGGCAGTCTCCCATCCAAGTACTAACCAGGCCCGACCCTGCTTAGCTTCCGAGATCAGACGAGATCGGGCGTATTCAGGCTGGTATGGCCGTAAGCGAATGACTAACTCTTGGTACACCATATAAAGTCAAAGTGAGTCTGATAAACAGACATTATTTCACCAATTAGATAAGCAGCCTGAACTTTGGGTCACTCAGTAAGTGGAAGAAATTACATATACTGTAGCCATCACTTTTTAGCACAGATAGTTGGATGAAATACAAACCAACCTTGCTAACATTTCAAAGCGAGGGCACATATTTCAGCCTTGTGGGAAAAAACGGACAAATACAATGACTTCTGACAAATACATCATTAGCAACAGTTTCCCATGCAGCTATCCTACTAGCCAGAATAAATACACAAAATCTCTGAATGTTGAAAACCTATTGCATTGTTCTGTGTCAAGGAGGAGCGCATGTATGGACAATTTCATATTGTAAGCGCATGGGCGTATGACACATCATGACCATGGGGGGTTAGAGCGGCTTCTCAACTATCTCTTGATTGAAGTACCAGCGTGGCATAAATACCATGCTGCATTTCGCAACATGATGTTTCCACAAAATGTCAACAATGTTTGGCTACAAACAAATGTTTCTACCTTTCAATTGGTCCACAAAGTGTCTTTCACAACTGACTTCAAAGATCTCCATAAGCACGGGCAATTGGCTCAAGTCATCCTCAAGCTTGCCGCCAAGCAACGGTTTGTCATTAAACAAGACATCAGGGGAGAGCGCGGACGCAGTCCCCCACTACCATAAATTATGCAATCGAGATTTCCACATTTGGGAAATTCACAGGGGTCAGCATAGCTGGCGTGCAATGGCTAAGCCTCGCCCTGGGTGAACCGCCTTTCTTGATCACGGTATCTCCCTTGCCAGGTAAGTATGAGTTATAGTCATCGGTGGAGGGCAAGTGTCTCCAGTGCCAACATTTTCGGCTAATGGTAACCACTTTGTGTTCCGATAATATCACATCACATCGACCTGCGTTAAATGCCGTTTAGGAATGCACTTGCAGACAGAGTGGTGAAAAAGTAGTTCATTTTGTTTACTAGATTATATCAGTGAACCACTAGATTCCCATCATGCAACACTGTAGAAAAATCACCAATGACTTTTTAATATCTTAACCTGTCTGATATCACAAATGTATGCGATATGACGAAATACAATCACATTCAGACACACACACACACACACACACAGACAAATGCATGAAAGCAATTGATTTATTATCGATAACATCTCACATTCTCTTGTACTTTTGATTTACTCCGTAAAAGAAGGGTTGTAATTCCACCATGGAAAACACAGGGCCATCAGACACCAGTCCAGTTCCACTCCTCACCAGCATTATTTCCTTTGATCATTTGAACAGGGCGAGGGAGCACAAAGCACACACAAGCTGCATTCAGTAACAATATTCTTATTTGTCTTATGCATAAAAGGCAGTTGCTCCCTGACAACACAAGGAACTTTGATTGTATTAAAAGGGCAGGGGAGACTAGCCCATAGAAGCTGCATTTAGTCAATTCAGCATCAAATGCTTACTACAAGGCAGTGTTGCTGATGAAATAATGCCAGAGCACACCCTAGTGGACAAAATGCTTACAGCACCTGGTATTCCCAGGCAGTCTCCCATCCAAGTACTAACCAGGCCCAACCCTGCTTAGCTTCCGAGATCAGACGAGATCGGGCGTATCAGGCTGGTATGGCCGTAAGCAAATGACTAACTCTTGGTACACCATATAAAGTCAAAGTGAGTCTGATAAACAGACATTTTCACCAATTAGATAAGCAGCCTGAACTTTGGGTCACTCAGTAAGTGGAAGAAATTACATATACTGTAGCCATCACTTTTTAGCACAGATAGTTGGATGAAATACAAACCAACCTTGCTAACATTTCAAAGCGAGGGCACATATTTCAGCCTTGTGGGAAAAAACGGACAAATACAATGACTTCTGACAAATACATCATTAGCAACAGTTTCCCATGCAGCTATCCTACTAGCCAGAATAAATACACAAAATCTCTGAATGTTGAAAACCTATTGCATTGTTCTGTGTCAAGGAGGAGCGCATGTATGGACAATTTCATATTGTAAGCGCATGGGCGTATGACACATCATGACCATGGGGGTTAGAGCGGCTTCTCAACTATCTCTTGATTGAAGTACCAGCGTGGCATAAATACCATGCTGCATTTCGCAACATGATGTTTCCACAAAATGTCAACAATGTTTGGCTACAAACAAATGTTTCTACCTTTCAATTGGTCCACAAAGTGTCTTTCACAACTGACTTCAAAGATCTCCATAAGCACGGGCAATTGGCTCAAGTCATCCTCAAGCTTGCCGCCAAGCAACGGTTTGTCATTAAACAAGACATCAGGGGAGAGCGCGGACGCAGTCCCCCACTACCATAAATTATGCAATCGAGATTTCCACATTTGGGAAATTCACAGGGGTCAGCATAGCTGGCGTGCAATGGCTAAGCCTCGCCCTGGGTGAACCGCCTTTCTTGATCACGGTATCTCCCTTGCCAGGTAAGTATGAGTTATAGTCATCGGTGGAGGGCAAGTGTCTCCAGTGCCAACATTTTCGGCTAATGGTAACCACTTTGTGTTCCGATAATATCACATCACATCGACCTGCGTTAAATGCCGTTTAGGAATGCACTTGCAGACAGAGTGGTGAAAAAGTAGTTCATTTTGTTTACTAGATTATATCAGTGAACCACTAGATTCCCATCATGCAACACTGTAGAAAAATCACCAATGACTTTTTAATATCTTAACCTGTCTGATATCACAAATGTATGCGATATGACGAAATAAAATCACATTCAGACACACACACACACACACACACACACAGACAAATGCATGAAAGCAATTGATTTATTATCGATAACATCTCACATTCTCTTGTACTTTTGATTTACGCCGTAAAAGAAGGGTTGTAATTCCACCATGGAAAACACAGGGCCATCAGACACCAGTCCAGTTCCACTCCTCACCAGCATTATTTCCTTTGATCATTTGAACAGGGCGAGGGAGCACAAAGCACACACAAGCTGCATTCAGTAACAATATTCTTATTTGTCTTATGCATAAAAGGCAGTTGCTCCCTGACAACACAAGGAACTTTGATTGTATTAAAAGGGCAGGGGAGACTAGCCCATAGAAGCGGCATTTAGTCAATTCAGCATCAAATGCTTACTACAAGGCAGTGTTGCTGATGAAATAATGCCAGAGCACACCCTAGTGGACAAAATGCTTACAGCACCTGGTATTCCCAGGCAGTCTCCCATCCAAGTACTAACCAGGCCCAACCCTGCTTAGCTTCCGAGATCAGACGAGATCGGGCGTATCCAGGCTGGTATGGCCGTAAGCAAATGACTAACTCTTGGTACACCATATAAAGTCAAAGTGAGTCTGATAAACAGACATTTTCACCAATTAGATAAGCAGCCTGAACTTTGGGTCACTCAGTAAGTGGAAGAAATTACATATACTGTAGCCATCACTTTTTAGCACAGATAGTTGGATGAAATACAAACCAACCTTGCTAACATTTCAAAGCGAGGGCACATATTTCAGCCTTGTGGGAAAAAACGGACAAATACAATGACTTCTGACAAATACATCATTAGCAACAGTTTCCCATGCAGCTATCCTACTAGCCAGAATAAATACACAAAATCTCTGAATGTTGAAAACCTATTGCATTGTTCTGTGTCAAGGAGGAGCGCATGTATGGACAATTTCATATTGTAAGCGCATGGGCGTATGACACATCATGACCATGGGGGTTAGAGCGGCTTCTCAACTATCTCTTGATTGAAGTACCAGCGTGGCATAAATACCATGCTGCATTTCGCAACATGATGTTTCCACAAAATGTCAACAATGTTTGGCTACAAACAAATGTTTCTACCTTTCAATTGGTCCACAAAGTGTCTTTCACAACTGACTTCAAAGATCTCCATAAGCACGGGCAATTGGCTCAAGTCATCCTCAAGCTTGCCGCCAAGCAACGGTTTGTCATTAAACAAGACATCAGGGGAGAGCGCGGACGCAGTCCCCCACTACCATAAATTATGCAATCGAGATTTCCACATTTGGGAAATTCACAGGGGTCAGCATAGCTGGCGTGCAATGGCTAAGCCTCGCCCTGGGTGAACCGCCTTTCTTGATCACGGTATCTCCCTTGCCAGGTAAGTATGAGTTATAGTCATCGGTGGAGGGCAAGTGTCTCCAGTGCCAACATTTTCGGCTAATGGTAACCACTTTGTGTTCCGATAATATCACATCACATCGACCTGCGTTAAATGCCGTTTAGGAATGCACTTGCAGACAGAGTGGTGAAAAAGTAGTTCATTTTGTTTACTAGATTATATCAGTGAACCACTAGATTCCCATCATGCAACACTGTAGAAAAATCACCAATGACTTTTTAATATCTTAACCTGTCTGATATCACAAATGTATGCGATATGACGAAATAAAATCACATTCAGACACACACACACACACACACACACACAGACAAATGCATGAAAGCAATTGATTTATTATCGATAACATCTCACATTCTCTTGTACTTTTGATTTACGCCGTAAAAGAAGGGTTGTAATTCCACCATGGAAAACACAGGGCCATCAGACACCAGTCCAGTTCCACTCCTCACCAGCATTATTTCCTTTGATCATTTGAACAGGGCGAGGGAGCACAAAGCACACACAAGCTGCATTCAGTAACAATATTCTTATTTGTCTTATGCATAAAAGGCAGTTGCTCCCTGACAACACAAGGAACTTTGATTGTATTAAAAGGGCAGGGGAGACTAGCCCATAGAAGCGGCATTTAGTCAATTCAGCATCAAATGCTTACTACAAGGCAGTGTTGCTGATGAAATAATGCCAGAGCACACCCTAGTGGACAAAATGCTTACAGCACCTGGTATTCCCAGGCAGTCTCC
The DNA here is from genome assembly GCF_016432855.1 of Salvelinus namaycush. Classification (NCBI taxonomy): domain Eukaryota; kingdom Metazoa; phylum Chordata; class Actinopteri; order Salmoniformes; family Salmonidae; genus Salvelinus; species Salvelinus namaycush. The sequence goes on from NW_024058207.1 coordinate 54,392, forward strand.
CATCCAAGTACTAACCAGGCCCAACCCTGCTTAGCTTCCGAGATCAGACGAGATCGGGCGTATCCAGGCTGGTATGGCCGTAAGCAAATGACTAACTCTTGGTACACCATATAAAGTCAAAGTGAGTCTGATAAACAGACATTTTCACCAATTAGATAAGCAGCCTGAACTTTGGGTCACTCAGTAAGTGGAAGAAATTACATATACTGTAGCCATCACTTTTTAGCACAGATAGTTGGATGAAATACAAACCAACCTTGCTAACATTTCAAAGCGAGGGCACATATTTCAGCCTTGTGGGAAAAAACGGACAAATACAATGACTTCTGACAAATACATCATTAGCAACAGTTTCCCATGCAGCTATCCTACTAGCCAGAATAAATACACAAAATCTCTGAATGTTGAAAACCTATTGCATTGTTCTGTGTCAAGGAGGAGCGCATGTATGGACAATTTCATATTGTAAGCGCATGGGCGTATGACACATCATGACCATGGGGGTTAGAGCGGCTTCTCAACTATCTCTTGATTGAAGTACCAGCGTGGCATAAATACCATGCTGCATTTCGCAACATGATGTTTCCACAAAATGTCAACAATGTTTGG
>NW_024058208.1:0-7500 GCF_016432855.1 Salvelinus namaycush
GTCTAGTATTGTATAGTGATCCATCAGGTCTAGTATTGTATAGTGTCTAGTATTGTATAGTGACTACCATCAGGTCTAGTATTGTATAGTGTGTAGTATGGTATAGTGTCTAGTATGGTATAGTGACTAACATCAGGTCTAGTATTGTATAGTGACTACCATCAGGTCTAGTATTGTATAGTGACTACCATCAGGTCTAGTATTGTATAGTGTCTACCATCAGGTCTAGTATTGTATAGTGACTAGTATTGTATAGTGACTAACATCAGGTCTAGTATTGTATAGTGACTACCATCAGGTCTAGTATTGTATAGTGACTACCATCAGGTCTAGTATTGTATAGTGTCTACCATCAGGTCTAGTATTGTATAGTGACTAGTATTGTATAGTGATTACCATCAGGTCTAGTATTGTATAGTGATTACCATCAGGTCTAGTATTGTATAGTGTCTAGTATTGTATAGTGACTACCATCAGGTCTAGTATTGTATAGTGTATAGTATGGTATAGTGTCTAGTATGGTATAGTGACTAACATCAGGTCTAGTATTGTATAGTGATTACCATCAGGTCTAGTATTGTATAGTGTCTACCATCAGGTCTAGTATTGTATAGTGTATAGTATTGTATAGTGTCTAGTATGGTATAGTGACTAACATCAGGTCTAGTATTGTATAGTGATTACCATCAGGTCTAGTATTGTATAGTGTCTACCATCAGGTCTAGTATTGTATAGTGACTACCATCAGGTCTAGTATTGTATAGTGACTACCATCAGGTCTAGTATTGTATAGTGTCTACCAACAGGTCTAGTATTGTATAGTGTATAGTATTGTATAGTGTATAGTATTGTATAGTGTATAGTATTGTATAGTGTATAGTATTGTATAGTGACTACCATCAGGTCTAGTATTGTATAGTGACTACCATCAGGTCTAGTATTGTATAGTGACTACCATCAGGTCTAGTATTGTATAGTGACTACCATCAGGTCTAGTATTGTATAGTGACTACCATCAGGTCTAGTATTGTATAGTGACTACCATCAGGTCTAGTATTGTATAGTGACTACCATCAGGTCTAGTATTGTATAGTGACTACCATCAGGTCTAGTATTGTATAGTGACTACCATCAGGTCTAGTATTGTATAGTGTATAGTATTGTATAGTGTATAGTATTGTATAGTGTATAGTATTGTATAGTGTATAGTATTGTATAGTGTATAGTATTGTATAGTGACTACCATCAGGTCTAGTATTGTATAGTGTCTACCAACAGGTCTAGTATTGTATAGTGTCTAGTATTGTATAGTGACTACCATCAGGTCTAGTATTGTATAGTTACTACCATCAGGTCTAGTATTGTATAGTGTCTACCATCAGGTCTAGTATTGTATAGTGTCTACCATCAGGTCTAGTATTGTATAGTGACTACCATCAGGTCTAGTATTGTATAGTGTCTAGTATTGTATAGTGACTACCATCAGGTCTAGTATTGTATAGTGACTACCATCAGGTCTAGTATTGTATAGTGTCTAGTATTGTATAGTGACTACCATCAGGTCTAGTGTTGTATAGTGACTACCATCAGGTCTAGTATTGTATAGTGATTACCATCAGGTCTAGTATTGTATAGTGATTACCATCAGGTCTAGTATTGTATAGTGACTAGTATTGTATAGTGTCTAGTATTGTATAGTGTCTACCATCAGGTCTAGTATTGTATAGTGACTACCATCAGGTCTAGTGTTGTATAGTGACTACCATCAGGTCTAGTATTGTATAGTGTCTAGTATTGTATAGTGACTACCATCAGGTCTTGTATTGTATAGTGACTACCATCAGGTCTAGTATTGTATAGTGGCTACCATCAGGTCTAGTATTGTATAGTGTCTAGTATTGTATAGTGTCTACCATCAGGTCTAGTATTGTATAGTGACTACCATCAGGTCTAGTATTGTATAGTGTCTACCATCAGGTCTAGTATTGTATAGTGTCTACCATCAGGTCTAGTATTGTATAGTGACTACCATCAGGTCTAGTATTGTATAGTGACTACCATCAGGTCTAGTATTGTATAGTGACTACCATCAGGTCTAGTATTGTATAGTGTCACCATCAGGTCTAGTATTGTATAGTGACTACCATCAGGTCTAGTATTGTATAGTGACTACCATCAGGTCTAGTATTGTATAGTGATTACCATCAGGTCTAGTATTGTATAGTGTCTAGTATTGTATAGTGACTACCATCAGGTCTAGTATTGTATAGTGACTACCATCAGGTCTAGTATTGTATAGTGATTACCATCAGGTCTAGTATTGTATAGTGATTACCATCAGGTCTAGTATTGTATAGTGACTAGTATTGTATAGTGTCTAGTATTGTATAGTGTCTACCATCAGGTCTAGTATTGTATAGTGACTACCATCAGGTCTAGTATTGTATAGTGATTACCATCAGGTCTAGTATTGTATAGTGACTACCATCAGGTCTAGTATTGTATAGTGTCTACCATCAGGTCTAGTATTGTATAGTGTCTACCATCAGGTCTAGTATTGTATAGTGACTACCATCAGGTCTAGTATTGTATAGTGACTACCATCAGGTCTAGTATTGTATAGTGTATAGTATTGTATAGTGACTACCATCAGGTCTAGTATTGTATAGTGACTACCATCAGGTCTAGTATTGTATAGTGACTACCATCAGGTCTAGTATTGTATAGTGACTACCATCAGGTCTAGTATTGTATAGTGTCACCATCAGGTCTAGTATTGTATAGTGACTACCATCAGGTCTAGTATTGTATAGTGACTACCATCAGGTCTAGTATTGTATAGTGACTACCATCAGGTCTAGTATTGTATAGTGAATACCTTCAGGTCTAGTATTGTATAGTGTATAGTATTGTATAGTGACTACCATCAGGTCTAGTATTGTATAGTGAATACCATCAGGTCTAGTATTGTATAGTGACTACCATCAGTCTAGTATTGTATAGTGACTACCATCAGGTCTAGTATTGTATAGTGAATACCATCAGGTCTAGTATTGTATAGTGACTACCATCAGGTCTAGTATTGTATAGTGACTACCATCAGGTCTAGTATTGTATAGTGTCTAGTATTGTATAGTGTCACCATCAGGTCTAGTATTGTATAGTGTATAGTATTGTATAGTGACTACCATCAGGTCTAGTATTGTATAGTGACTACCATCAGGTCTAGTATTGTATAGTGTATAGTATTGTATAGTGACTACCATCAGGTCTAGTATTGTATAGTGTATAGTATTGTATAGTGACTACCATCAGGTCTAGTATTGTATAGTGACTACCATCAGTGTGTAATGGTTATGGCTCCATACAGTAAGGTAACCATGGTTAGCTCCACCAGTGGGCCTGTCTAGATGATAGTCCTAGTTCTCTGCTGTGGTGAGAACGTGTTCCCATCCACCATAGAAGACCGTTGATGAGCCTCTCTAGTCTTGTATAGAGTGTATCATTATCATAATGGCTACAATACACACCCAGAACCAAGCACCTAAACATGGCTGTTCACACCACTGTGCTTTCTTCCTCCATACAAGTAAAACAGGAGACGAGCCTCCATTTCAACAGCAAATCAAACTCAGTCACATCAAATGTGAACGCCTGTCTGTTTGTCAGTAGTACCCGTCTCATCTCAACTTCCATTAGAAGTAAGACTCTGGCTTTAGATACCCTCACTATGACAATGCTGTGGAGTTGCAGGGAGGCGTTGTATTGTGAGGCGTTGATCTTACCAGTTACACTGACAGATTGGTGTCAGGTTTCTGAGAGTTTAACACACGAACACAGGGCCACAACTCCTCATCACCTCTCAGGGTTACAGTTCCTCATCACCTGTAGGGTTACAGTTCCTCATCACCTGAGAGTTTAACACACTAACACAGGGACACAGTTCCTCATCACCTGAGAGTTTAACACACTAACACAGGGCCACAACTCCTCATCACCTCTCAGGGTTACAGTTCCTCATCACCTGTAGGGTTACAGTTCCTCATCACCTGAGAGTTTAACACACTAACACAGGGCCACAGTTCCTCATCACCTCTCAGGGTTACAGTTCCTCATCACCTGAGAGTTTAACACACTAACACAGGGCCACAACTCCTCATCACCTGTAGGGTTACAGTTCCTCATTACCTGAGAGTTTAACACTCTAACACAGGGTCACACCTCCTCATCACCTCTCAGGGTTACAGTTCCTCATCACCTGAGAGTTTAACACACTAACACAGGGCCACAACTCCTCATCACCTCTCAGGGTTACAGTCCCTCATCACCTGTAGGGTTATAGTTCCTCATCACCTGAGAGTTTAATACAGTTACAGTCCCTCATCACCTGTAGGGTTATAGTTCCTCATCACCTGTAGGGTTTAACACAGAGTTATAGTTCCTCATCACCTGAGAGTTTAACACAGAGTTACAGTTCCTCATCACCTGTAGGGTTACAGTTCCTCATCACCTGTAGGGTTTAACACAGAGTTACAGTTCCTCATCACCTGTAGGGTTTAACACAGAGTTACAGTTCCTCATCACCTGTAGGGTTTAACACAGAGTTATAGTTCTTCATCACCTGAGAGTTTAACACAGCGCCACAGTTCCTCATCACCTCTCTCTTTCTCCAAGGTCCACACATCACTATGTTTTAGTGGAGAGGATGAAGAATGGATGAAGTCAGAGAGAGAGAGACATGGCATCTCAGAGAGAGAGGGAGAGAGTCATGGCATCTCAGAGAGAGAGAGACATGGCATCTCAGAGAGAGGAGAGAGACATGGCATCTCAGAGAGAGAGAGAGACATGGCATCTCAGAGAGAGAGAGAGTCATGGCATCTCAGAGAGAGAGAGAGACATGGCATCTCAGAGAGAGAGAGAGACATGGCATCTCAGAGAGAGAGAGAGAGAGACATGGCATCTCAGAGAGAGAGAGAGACATGGCATCTCAGAGAGAGAGAGCGAGAGCGAGAGCGAGAGCGAGAGCGAGTGTGTGTGTGTGTGTGTGTGTGTATATGTATATATATATATATATATATATATATATTCTTTTTTTTCTTTTTTTCCCAATGTACTTTACTCAAACCAGTGAATATCACTTATTATAAATGAGATCATTAACTATCAGCTCTTGGAATATCCAGGGCCTTTACTCTTCACATTTTGGTTATAAAACAACAAATCCAGAATTTATTAAAAACATCCAGGGACAGGACATCATAATCCTACTGGAAACATGGTGTCGTGGAGACATAGATACTCAGTGTCCCTCAGGCTATAGAGAAAGTTTACTACCATCAATCAAACATAAAAATGTTAAACGGGGCCGAGACTCAGGTGGAATCATCATTTGGCATAAGCAGGACTTGGCACTGAATGAAATGAAAAAAGGTACCAGTCACATTTGGCTAAAACTTAACAAAGGTACAATCTATTGTGACAAAGATGTATACATATGTGCAGCTTATGCTCCTCCTTCAGATTCACCATATTATGATGATCAGTTGTTTGACAATCTCCATACAGAAATCATTACATTTCAGGCAGAGGGTAAAGTGCTTCTTTGTGGAGATTTCAATGCAAGAACAGGTTCTGAGCCTGACTACACTGATGCGGGAGGTAACCACCACATATTTGGTCACCCCTCCTTGTACAGTAGCCCTATTATAAATAATAGAAACAGTCCTGACCAAATACTGAACAAAAATGGGAAGGAGTTAGTGCATCTCTGTCGAGCCTTAGGCCTGTACATGCTTAATGGTAGAATCAGAGGGGACTCTTTAGGTCAGTTTACTTACTGCTCAGCTCTTGGGACAAGTGTAGTCGATTATGCCATCACGGACATTGACCCCTCCTCCATTAGTGCATTCACTGTCAGACCACAGACACCATTGTCAGATCACAGTCAGATCAACGTGTTTTTGAAGAAATTAACCGGCAATATTCATTCAAAAAAACTGCCCAATAAACTCTACAACATAAACCAATCGTACAGATGGGCTCCAAACAGTGCAGAGAGATTCATTGAAACATTGAACTCAAATGAAATGATGAACTCTATACAGTTTTTCAATAACTCACAATACCAAAACAATAAAGATGGTGTCAATTCGGCTACTCTAAACATCAACTGCATATTCCAAAAAGCAGCATCAAAAGCAAATTTGAGAAAACCAAAGAAATGCAACATCAGAAACAAAAAACAAAATGTTTCTGGAAAATGGTTTGATAATGAATGTAAAACAATTAGAAAACACCTAAGACAAATGTCAAACAAAAAACATAAGCAGCAAAACAACCCAGAGCTACGATATGAATACTTTGAAACTCTGAAACAGTATAAACATACACTGAAACGCAAGAAACGGAATTATACCAACAAGACACTTGATGAAATTGAAAACGCAATTGACCAAAATCAGTTCTGGGACATGTGGAACAATTTAAGCTGTCACGTTCCTGACCTGTTTTCTGTTAGTTTTGTATGTGTTAGTTGGTCAGGACGTGAGTTTGGGTGGGCAGTCTATGTTTTGTGTTTCTATGTTGGTTTATGGGTACCTGATATGGTTCTCAATTAGAGGCAGGTGGTTTTCATCTCCTCTGATTGAGAATCATATTAAGGTAGGTGTTTTCACTTTGTTTGTCGTGGGTGGTTGTCTCCTGTGTCAGTGTCTGTGTATGTTACGCCACACGGGACTGTTTCGGTTTGTTTGTTCGTTCGTTCGGTTTATGTAGTCTGTTCCTGTTTCATGCGTTCTTCGTGTCATGTAAGTTCTTATGTTCAGGTGCGTCTACATCGTTTGTTGTTTTGTAGTTTGTTAAAGTGTTTTCGTGTTTTTTTCATCTTTACTTTAATAAATCATGTCTTATCACAACGCTGCGTCTTGGTTCAATCCATGCTCCTCCTCTTCGGATGAAGAGGAAGAGGAGAATCGTTACATAAGCACAACAAAGCCACAAGATTTAGCCATACAAGATGTAGGAATTTGGAAAACTTATTTTGATAATCTATACAAAAACATCCCACAAAAAGACTTAAAACAGAACCAATTAGAAATTAAAGAAAAATTGAACATCCTTGAATCAGTCATTAAAAACAACCAAAATCCATTAGATTACCCAATAACCCAACAAGAACTAAATGAAAAGCTCAAATCTATTAAATCAAAGAAGGCTTGTGGTCTAGACAACATCAGAAATGAAATGCTGAAAAACAGCACACCTGAGTTGCAAAATGCTGTGCTTAAATTGTTCAACATGGTTTTAACTTCTGGCTGCTTCCCTGATGTCTGGAACCAGGGGCTCATCTCCCCTATCCACAAAAGTGGAGACAAATCAGACCCCAATAATTACAGGGGAATTTGTGTAAACAGTAACTTGGGAAAGGTTTTCTGTAGCATTTTGAATTCAAGAATTCAAACCTTTCTTCAAGAAAAAAATGTAATAACTAAATGTCAAATT
>NW_024058208.1:15000-78648 GCF_016432855.1 Salvelinus namaycush
GAGGAGTAATAGGAGGGGTAACAAGAGGGGTAACAGGAGGAGTACCAGGAGGAGTAACAGGAGGGGTAAAAGGAGGGGTAAAAGGAGGGGTAACAGGAGGAGTAACATGATGAGTAACAGTAGGGGTAAGAGGGGTAACAGGAGGAGTAACAGGAGGGGTAAAAGGAGGGGTAAAAGGAGGAGTAACATGATGAGTAACAGTAGGGGTAAGAGGGGTAACAGGAGGGGTAACATGAGGGGTAAAAGGAGGGGTAACAGGAGGAGTAACATGATGAGTAACAGTAGGGGTAAGAGGGGTAACAGGAGGGGTAACAGGAGGGGTAACAGGAGGAGTAAGAGGAGGGGTAACAGGAGGAGTAAGAGGAGGGGTTACAGGAGGGGTAACAGGAGGAGTAACAGGAGGAGTAAGAGGAGGGGTAACAGGAAGGGTAACAGGAGGGGTAACAGGAGGGGTAACAGGAGGGGTAACAGTAGGGGTAAGAGGGGTAACAGGAGGGGTAAGAGGAGGGGTAACAGGAGTGGTAAGAGGAGTGGTAAGAGGAGGGGTAACAAGAAGGGTAACAGGATGGGTAACAGGAGGAGTAACAGTAGGGGTAAGAGGGGTAACAGGAAGGGTAACAGGAGGAGTAAGAGGAGGGGTAACAGGAGGGGTAAGAGGAGGGGTAACAGGAGTGGTAAGAGGAGGGGTAACAGGAGTGGTAAGAGGAGGGGTAACAAGAGGGGTAACAGGATGGGTAACAGGAGGAGTACCAGGAGGAGTAACAGGAGGGGTAAAAGGAGGGGTAACATGATGAGTAACAGTAGGGGTAAGAGGGGTAACAGGAGGAGTAACAGGAGGAGTAACAGGAGGGGTAACAGGAGGGGTAAGAGGAGGGGTAAGAGGAGGAGTAATAGGGGTAACAGGAGGAGTAAGAGGAGGGGTAACAGGAAGGGTAACAGGAGGGGTAAGAGGAGGGGTAACAGGAGGGGTAAGAGGAGGGGTAACAGGAAGGGTAACAGGAGGGGTAACAGGAAGGGTAACAGGAGGGGTAAGAGGAGGGGTAACAGGAGGGGTAAGAGGAGGGGTAAGAGGAGGGGTAACAGGAGGGGTAAGAGGAGGGGTAACAGGAAGGGTAACAGGAGGAGTAAGAGGAGGGGTAACAGGAGGGGTAAGAGGAGGGGTAACAGGAGGGGTAAGAGGAGGGGTAACAGGAAGGGTAACAGGAGGGGTAAGAGGAGGGGTAACAGGAGGGGTAAGAGGGGTAACAGGAGGGGTAAGAGGAGGGGTAACAGGAGGGGTAAGAGGAGGGGTAACAGGAAGGGTAACAGGAGGAGTAAGAGGAGGGGTAACAGGAGGGGTAAGAGGAGGGGTAACAGGAGGGGTAAGAGGAGGGGTAACAGGAGGGGTAACAGGAGGGGTAAGAGGGGGGGTAACAGGAGGGGTAAGACGAGGGCAACAGGAGGAGTAAGAGGAGGGGTAACAGGAAGGGTAACAGGAGGGGTAACAGGAGGAGTAAGAGGGGGAGTAACAGGAGGGGTAACAGGAGGGGTAAGAGGAGGAGTAACAGGAAGGGTAACAGGAGGAGTAACAGGAAGGGTAACAGGAGGAGTAACAAGAGGGGTAACAAGAGGGGTAACAGGATGGGTAACAGGAGGAGTACCAGGAGGAGTAACAGGAGGGGTAACAGGAGGGGTAACATGATGAGTAACAGTAGGGGTAAGAGGGGTAACAGGAGGAGTAACAGGAGGAGTAACAGGAGGGGTAACAGGAGGGGTAACAGGAGGGGTAAGAGCGGTAACAGGAGGAGTAATAGGGGTAACAGGAGGAGTAAGAGGAGGGGTAACAGGAAGGGTAACAGGAGGGGTAAGAGGAGGGGTAACAGGAGGGGTAAGAGGAGGGGTAACAGGAAGGGTAAGAGGAGGGGTAAGAGGAGGGGTAACAGGAGGGGTAAGAGGAGGGGTAACAGGAGGGGTAAGAGGAGGGGTAACAGGAGGGGTAAGAGGAGGGGTAAGAGGGGGGGTAACAGGAGGGGTAAGACGAGGGCAACAGGAGGAGTAAGAGGAGGGGTAACAGGAAGGGTAACAGGAGGGGTAACAGGAGGAGTAAGAGGGGGAGTAACAGGAGGGGTAACAGGAGGGGTAAGAGGAGGAGTAACAGGAAGGGTAACAGGAGGAGTAACAGGAGGGGTAACAGGAGGGGTAACAGGAGGAGTAAGAGGGGGAGTAACAGGAGGGGTAACAGGAGGGGTAAGAGGAGGGGTAACAGGAAGGGTAACAGGAGGGGTAAGAGGGGGGGTAACAGGAGGGGTAAGACGAGGGCAACAACACACATCATACGTGCCAACCTGTAATGATAACAGTAACAGACCATAAGACTATGGTTTCATAATGCTACAGCAGATTTAACTCAGGATGTCTGTGTGCTCTGGCTTGATGCTGGACAAAGGGTCCAATACACCAGGTCATTAGTTACTTCAATATGACTATTATGAGTCCCTGATGTCTGTTTCTTTGTGCTGCCAGACAACTGGAATGAGGTCAGGAGAACTGCCCAGAGCAGAGCTCAGAGAGACACTCGTCTTAGGTACTGTTCTCTGAGAGCAGAAAGAAAGAAAGAAATAGAGAGAGCGAGAGAACAGCCACAGAACCGTGTCTGTGATAAGGCTGACAACACTGCAGGCTAGATCAGCTTTAACACCCTGTAGGCTACTGGCAGCCATCTTGTAAAAGCTTGAGAAACCTCCAGAGGATGCTTTGGAAGTGATGGAGGATTCCGGAACACTAGAACACTGGCCGCTCTCCATTTTTAACAGACAACTACATCCACTTTACAGCCATTTTAACAGACAAGTATAGCCAAGTACAGGCACTTTAAGGCAATACTATCAGACATGGGCTCTATAAATATTCTCACCCACTAACAGGTTGTGAGAGGAGTGCTAGGGGAAAACGCACAACTCCTCCTGTAAATGTTTGAGACAGCTTTCTAGTCCTCCATTTTCTGAATGTATGCTACTGGATGAAACTAAACACTTACTGATCAAGTAGGTGCTTCTGTTCCAAACTAAAGATGCATCTCATTTCTGAGACCACTGACTGTAAGGTGGTGCTCTTTGTCATGGTCCTTCGGGACAGATATTTATCATGGTCCTTCTGGACAGATATTTGTCATGGTCCTTCGGGAACAGATATTTGTCATGGTCCTTCGGGACAGATATTTTTCATGGTTCTTCGGGACAGATATTCGTCATGATCCACCATGACAGATATTTTTCATGGTCCTTCGGGACCATTATTTTTCATGGTCCTTCGGGACAGATATTTTTCATGGTCCTTCGGGACAGATATTTTTCATGGTCCTTCGGGACAGATATTTGTCATGGTCCTTCAGGACAGATATTTTTCATGGTCCTTCAGGACAGATATTTGTCATGGTCCTTGGAGAGGTGGGAACAATAGTCCTGGGACATGATCAGTAGGGACAGAGTGTAGTTGGCAGCCTCTGGAGAAAAGGAATCGATTGAGGAGCTCAACCTGGTCTAGACAGCAGCTTTACGGAGATAAGCTTTAGTCCCTGCTCTCTTCTGGCTTCGGCCTTAGCAGCTAGCCAGGCCTCTGTCCCTTCAGAAGATCCCCATTGGCCTTAGCAGCTAGCCAGTCCTCTGTCCCTTCAGAAGTTCCCTATTGGCCTTAGCAGCTAGCCAGGCCTCTGTCCCTTCAGAAGTTCCCTATTGGCCTTAGCAGCTAGCCAGGCCTCTGTCCCTTCAGAAGTTCCCTATTGGCCTTAGCAGCTAGCCAGTCCTCTGTCCCTTCAGAAGTTCCCTATTGGCCTTAGCAGTTAGCCAGTCCTCTGTCCTTTCAGAAGTTCCCTATTGGCCTTAGCAGTTAGCCAGTCCTCTGTCCTTTCAGAGGTTCCCTATTGGTCTTAGCAGTTAGCCAGTCCTCTGTCCCTTCAGAAGTTCCCTATTGGCCTTAGCAGCTAGCCAGGCCTCTGTCCCTTCAGAAGTTCCCTATTGGCCTTAGCAGCTAGCCAGTCCTCTGTCCCTTCAGAAGTTCCCTATTGGCCTTAGCAGTTAGCCAGTCCTCTATCCTTTCAGAGGTTCCCTATTGGTCTTAGCAGTTAGCCAGTCCTCTGTCCATTCAGAAGTTCCCTATTGGCCTTAGCGGTTAGCCAGTCCTCTGTCCCTTCAGAAGTTCCCTATTGGCCTTAGCAGTTAGCCAGTCCTCTGTCCCATCAGAAGTTCCCTATTGTCCTTAGCGGTTAGCCCATCCTCTGTTCCTCTCCCTTTTTAAAAGACAAAATCAAATCGAATGTAAAACCAGTAAAAACACAGCACAACACAAATATTCAAGAAAAACAATTACATTCCTCAATAAGTAGCTCCCCAATCAATGATCTAAATTGCCTGAGCAGCACCAGAACATCCAGTTGTAATCTATTTTGTAGTTTGTTCCAGTATTGAGGTGCTTTTAAACTAAAAGCGTTTTTACCTAGTTCAGTACCCGAGGAACTTCAAGAGTTAGTGAAGGGGTTTGGTATCTCAAGATTTTATATTTTAACAGCAAAGTTAGGTAAGTCAATCAAATGTATTTCTAAAGTCCTTTTTACATCAGCCGACGTCACAACGTGCTGTACAGAAACACAGCCTAAAACCCCCAAAACAGCAAGCAATGCAGATGGTAACTCAGAAGCTTGTATGGTAGAGCTTTGTTGACAAAAGGGGAATAATGAAGTGACCAACGGGACTTTAAGGAGGACAAACCAAACCTTTTGATACAGGATGCAGTGATGAGCTTTAAAAACGGTCACATGTGATAAAACAAATGGTGCTGTGGTAGACGGCATCCAATGGTTTAAGAGTAGTGGCTGCTGCAACCTGGTAAATGGTGCTGTGGTAGACGGCATCCAATGGTTTAAGAGTAGTGGCTGCTGCAACCTGGTAAATGGTGCTGTGGTAGACGGCATCCAATGGTTTAAGAGTAGTGGCTGCTGCAACCTGGTAAATGGTGCTGTGGTAGATGGCATCCAATGGTTTAAGAGTAGTGGCTGCTGCAACCTGGTAAATGGTGCTGTGGTAGACGGCATCCAATGGTTTAAGAGTAGTGGCTGCTGCAACCTGGTAAATGGTGCTGTGGTAGACGGCATCCAATGGTTTAAGAGTAGTGGCTGCTGCAACCTGGTAAATGGTGCTGTGGTAGACGGCATCCAATGGTTTAAGAGTAGTGGCTGCTGCAACCTGGTAAATGGTGCTGTGGTAGACGGCATCCAATGGTTTAAGAGTAGTGGCTGCTGCAACCTGGTAAATGGTGCTGTGGTAGACGGCATCCAATGGTTTAAGAGTAGTGGCTGCTGCAACCTGGTAAATGGTGCTGTGGTAGATGACATCCAATGGTTTAAGAGTAGTGGCTGCTGCAACCTGGTAAATGGTGCTGTGGTAGACGGCATCCAATGGTTTAAGAGTAGTGGCTGCTGCAACCTGGTAAATGGTGCTGTGGTAGACGGCATCCAATGGTTTAAGAGTAGTGGCTGCTACAACCTGGTAAATGGTGCTGAGGTAGACGGCATCCAATGGTTTAAGAGTAGTGGCTGCTGCAACCTGGTAAATGGTGCTGTGGTAGACGGCATCCAATGGTTTAAGAGTAGTGGCTGCTGCAACCTGGTAAATGGTGTCACCATAGTCAAGAACTGGCTGGAAAGTCGACTGTACATTCTGCTTTCTGCTATTTAGGAAGAGATAAGATCGATAATAAAAAAATAAGCCCATATTAAATGTTTGCTTTTTAACTAGATCCGTATGTTTTTTAAAACATTACATTTTTGTCAATACAGATGCCCAGATATTTATAGGGGCGAACCCGATCGATGGGAGAACCGTCCAATGAATAAATATGTAGTCCATCAAACATTTTTGCGAGAATTACAGAACATAGATTTAGTCTTGCCCGCATTAAGTAGTTTTATACCAACCAGGGCGTTCTGTTAGGTAACAAGGTCAGATTAAGTAACAGCCTAGTCTGCATACAGATACATATTACACGTTAACAGCTTGACTATTTATATAAATAATAGTGGTCTAAGAGAACAGGTCCCAATACTGACCCCTGCAGTACACATTTTGTAATATCCAGGAAACTAGACTTGACACCATCAAAAATCACACATTGTGTCCTGTCTGAAATAATTCTCAAACCCCTTGCCAGAATCCTGATCCAGACCTATTTCATCCAGGCCTATTTCATCCCGGCCTATTTCATCCAGACCTATTTCATCCAGGCCTATTTCATCCAGGCCTATTTCATCCAGGCCTAATTCATTCAGACCTAATTCATCCAGACCTATTTCATCCAGGCCTATTTCATCCAGGCCTATTTCATCCAGCCGTTGAATGAGTAATAGTCAACAGTGTCAAAGGCCTTGTAAAAGTCTATAAATAAGGCAGCACAATGGTTTGTACCATAAAAACAACTTAGCACATCATCTAGAACGAGCGTAGCAGCTGAATCGTTGCTACAGGGCCTTCAGAAAGCATTCATAACCCCTTGACTTATTCCACAGTGTTGTTACAGCCTGAATTCAAAATTAATTACATTGATTTTTTCCGCACCCATCTACACGCAATACCTCATAATGACAAAGCGAAAACATGCTTCGATTTTTTTTGCAAATGTATTGAAAATGAAAAACCGAAATACCTTATTTACATAAGTATTCAGACCCTTTGCTATGAGACACAACATTGAGAGAATGCCAAGAGTGTGCAAAGCTGTCATCAAGGCAATGGGTGGCTACTTTGAATAATCTAAAATCTAAAATATATTTTGATTTGTTAAACACTTTTTTGGTTACTACATGATTTCATGTGTAATATTTCAGAGTGTTGATGTCTTCACTATTATTCTACATGTAGAAAAGAGTAAAAAATAAAGAAAAACCCTTGAATGAGTATGGGTGTCCAAACTTTTGACTGGTACTGTAAGTATTCAGACCCCTGAGTCAATACTTTGTAGAAGCACCTTTGGCAGTGATTACAGCTGTAAGTCTTTCTGGGTAAGTCTCTGAGAGCTTTCCACACTTGAATTTTGCAATATTTGACCCATTATTCTTCAAATAAATTCGTCAAATTGGTTGTTGATCATTGCTATTCAACCATTTTCAGGTCTTGACATAGATTTTCAAGTAGATTCAAGTCAAACGTGTAACTCAGCCACGCAGGAACATTCACTGTCCTCTTGGTAAGCAAGTCCAGTGTAGATTTGGCCTTGCGGTTTAGGTTATTGTCCTGCTGAAAGATGAATTCGTCTTCCAGTGTCTGATGTGCAAGGGAAAGGGGGAAGTCAGTTGTACAACTGAATGCCTTCAACTGAAATGTGTCTTCCGCATTTAACCCTCTGAATCAGAGAGCCGACTGAACCAGGTTTTCCTCCAGGATTTTGTCTGAGCTTAGCTCCATTCCGTTTCTTTTTTTAATCCTGAAAAATTCCCAAGTCCTTAACGATTACAAGAATACCCATAAAATGATATGGCCACCACTATGCTTGAACATTTGGACAGTGGTACTCAGTAATGTACTGGATGTGCTGTATTGGATCTGCCCCAAACATTGCACTTTGTATTCAAGACAAAGCTATCTGCTTTGCCACATTTTTTACTTTAGTGCCATGTTGCAAACAGGATGCATGTTTTGTACAGGCTTTGTTCTTTTCCCTCTGTCATTTAGGTCAGTATTGTGGAGTAACTACAATGTTGTTGATCCATCCTCATTTTCCTCCTATCACAGCCATTAAACTCTAAGTGTTTTCATGGTGAAATCCCTGTGCTGTTTCCTTCCTCTCTGGCAACTAAGTTAGGAAGGATGCATCTTTGTAGTGACTGGGTGTATTGACACACCATCCAAAGTGTAATTAATACCTTCACCTCAAAGGGATATTTCATGTCTGATTAAAAAAAATATATATAGGTGGCATTCTTTGCGAGGCATTGAAAAACCTCCCTGGTCTTTGTGGTTGAATCTGTGTTTGAAATTCACTGCTTGACTGAAGGACCTTACAGATAGATAATTGTGTGGGTGGGTACAGAGATTAGGTAGTCATTCAAAAATCATATTAAACACTATTATTGCACACAGAGTGAGTCCATGCAACTTATTATGTGACTTGTTAAGCACATTTTTACTCCTGAACTTATTTAGGCTTGACATAACAAAGGGGTTGAATACTTATTGACTCAAGACATTTCAACTTTTCATTTTAAATTAATTTGTAAAAATGTCTAAAAACATAATTCCACTTTGACATTATGGGGTATTGTGTTTAGGACAGTGACATCTCAATAGAATCCATTTTAAATTCAGGCTGTGTGAATACTTTCTGTAGGTACTGTGTGTATCAAGCAGATCAGAAGTACTGATTTAGGATCAGGTTTGATCATAATGAATAAGATTACATGTGTAACAGTTTAACTTTACGTCCGTCCCCTCGCCCATACCCGGGCTCGAACCAGGGACCCTCTGCACACATCAACAACAGTCACCCACGAAGCATCGTTACCCATCGCTCCACAAAGGCCGCGGCCCTTGCAGAGCAAGGGGAACTACTACTT
This sequence comes from Salvelinus namaycush, assembly GCF_016432855.1. Lineage (NCBI taxonomy): Eukaryota > Metazoa > Chordata > Actinopteri > Salmoniformes > Salmonidae > Salvelinus > Salvelinus namaycush. Next base: position 23,579 of record NW_024058208.1, read on the forward strand.
CAAGGTCTCAGAGCAAGTGACGTCACCGATTGAAAGGCTATTAGCGCGCACCACCGCTAACTAGCTAGCCATTTCACATCCGTTTCACATGGACAGGGAAAACCAGATCCTAGAGCAGCACTCCTTCTCTAAGAAGCTTGATCCAGTGCATTCGGAAAGTATTCACATCCCCTGACTTTTTCCACGTTATGTTACAGCCTTATTCTAAAATGGAGTAAATCATTTTTTCCTCATCAGTCTACACACAATAGCCCATAATAACAAAGCAAAAACAGGTTTTTACACATTTTTGTAAATGTATTACAAATGAACTGAAATACCTTATTTACATTAGTATTCAGACCCTTCGCTACGAGCCTCGAAATTGAGCAGGTGTATCCTGTTTACATTGATCATCCTTGATACGTTTCTACAACTTGATTGGAGTCAACCTGTGGTAAATTTTATGAATTGGACATAATTTGGAAAGGCACACACCTGTCTATATAAAGGTCCCACAGTTGACAATGCATGTAAGAGCAAAAACCAAGCCATGAGGCCAAGGGTATTATCCGTAGAGCTCTGAGACAGGAATATGTCGAGGCACAGATCTGGGGAAGGTTAGCAAAATGTCTGCAGTATTGAAGGTTCCCAAGGACACAGTGCCTTCAATCATTCTTAAATGGAAGAAGTTTGGAACCACCAAGACTCTTCCTAGAGCTGGCTGCCCGGCCAAACTGAGCAATCGGGGGAGAAGGGCCTTGGTCAGGGAGGTCACCAAGAACCCGATGGTCACTCTGACAGAACTCCAGAGTTCCTCTGTGGAGATGGTTGTCCTTCTAAAAGGTTCTCCCATCTCTGCAGTACTCCACCAATCAGGCCTTTATGGTAGAGTGGCCAGACGGAAAGCACTCCTCAGCAAAAGCCCGATTAGAGTTTACCAAAAGGCACATAAAGGACTCAAACCAGTAGAAACAAGATTATCTGGTCAGATGCAACCAAGATTGAACTCTTTGGCCTGAATGCTAGTTATCACGTCTGGAGGAAACCTCGCACCATCCCTACGGTGAAGCATGGTGGTGGCAGCATTATGCTGTGGGGATGTTTTTCAGTGGCAGGGACTGGGAGACTAGTCAGGATCAAGGCAAAGATGAACAGAGCAATGTACAGAGAGATCCATGATGAAAACCTCAGACTGGGGTGAAGGTTCACCTCACAAAAGTACAACGAACCTAAGCCCACAGTCAAGACAACGGAGGAGTGGCTTCGGGACAAGTCTCTGAATGTCCTTGAGTGGCCCAGCCAGAGCCTGGACTTGAACGCGATCGAACATCTTTGGAGAGACCTGATAATAGCTGTGCAGCAACGCTCCCCATCCAACCTGACAGAGCTTGAGGATCTACAGAGATGAAGGGGAGAAGCTCCCCAAATACAGGTGTGCAAAGCTTGTAGCATCATAGGCAAGAAGACTCGAGGCTGTAATCGCTGCCAAAAGTGCTTCAACAAAGTACTGAGTAAAGTGTGTGAATACTGACGCAAACGTGATGTCTTTTATAAATTAGCAAAAATATATAAAAACCCATTTTGGGACTTTCATTATGGGGTATTGTGTGTTGATTGATGAGGGAAAAAAACGATTTAATCAATTTTAGAATAAGGCTGTAACGTAACAAAATGTGGAAAAAGTTAAGGGGTCTGAATACTTTCTGAATGCACTGTACATACGGCCCCAGGTCATAAAACCAGACGGGTGCACATTTAGAAGAGAATGACAATTTAAAAGCTGAGAGTTGGCCAGGGATTCTAAAAGTTTGGAAAGGAAAGTTAACTTGGAAATTGGACGGTAGTTACCCTTAAAGTCAGCCCCAGTGCTTTCTCACTGAAGCATCTGTCTCAGACTCTCCATGGTCTGTTGCTCCCAGGGGGGGAGATGCAGAGCCTAATACTCCAGCTCAGTGCACTGTTCCCTTCCTGGCTACCTGCTGACGACCCCCTCATCGGTCTGGAGGGGAGAGATAAGGACCGGCTTAGCTTCTCTGAGTCTGAAGTCACACTTCCTATCAACCATACATGTGGTATATACAGGTGTGTTAGTCACTGTCTGCTTCTGAAATGGCACTATATAGAGAATAGGGTGCAAACACTGGTCAAAAGTAGTGCACTATATAGGGAATAGGGTGCAAACTCTGATCAAAAGTAGTGCACTATATAGGGAATAGGGTGCAAACTCTGGTCAAAAGTAGCGCACTATATAGGGAATAGGGTGCAAACACTGGTCAAAAGTAGTGCACTATATAGGGAATAGGGTGCAAACTCTGGTCAAAAGTAGTGCACTATATAGGGAATAGGGTGCAAACTCTGGTCAAAAGTAGCGCACTATATAGGGAATAGGGTGCCACTTGGGATGCAGACACTAGTCACTTATATAAAGCTAGGAAGAGAACTCTCCAGTCAAACTATCTGCCAATCAGTTAACATGTTGGACCTACTGGTGTGCTGAGGGAGCTCACCTGGACAGACATGACACAGCCATCTGCTCACCTACAGCCCCACGAATACACTAGCTTTTCCTGGAATTGTCAGAGGACTCAAAACACCAATAATATATGATTTTCATACGACTTACCGGCTATAAAAATGGTCGCCCACTTATATATATATATATATAGCACCAATCAAAGGTTTGGACACACCTACTCATTGAAAGGTTTTTATTTATTTTTTACTATTTTCTACATTGTAGAATAATGAATATGAAATAACACATATGGAATCACGTAGTAACCAAAAAAGTGTTAAACAAATCAAAATATATTTTAAATTTGAGACTCTTCAAAGTAGCCACCCTTTGCCTTGATGACAGTTTTGCATACTCTTGGCATTCCCTCAACCAGCTTCATGAGGTAGTCAGCTGGAATCAATTAACAAGTGTGCATTGTTAAAAGTTAATTTGTTATTTAGTTTGAGCCAATCAGTTGTGTTGTGACAAGGCAGGGGTGGTATAGAGAAGATAGCCCTATTTGGTAAAATACCAGGTCCATATTATGGCAAGAACAGCTCAAATAAGCAATGTCAATGCGGAACAGTCCCTGCCGCTGAAGAACATCCCCACAGCATGATGCTGCCACCACCATGCTTCACCGTAGGGATGGTGCCAGGTTTCCTCCAGATGTGACGCTTGGCATTCAGGCCAAAGAGTTCACACTTGGTTTCACCAGACCAGAGAATCTTGTTTCTCATGGTCTGAGAGTCCTTTAGGTGCATGTTGGCAAACTCCAAGCAGGCTGTCATGTGCCTTTTACTGAGGAGTGGCTTCCGTCTAGCCACTCTACCATAAAGGCCTGATTGGTGGAGTGCTGCAGAGATGGTTGTCCTTCTTGAAGGTTCTCCCATCTCCACAGAGGAACTCTGGAGCTCTTTGAGTGACCATCTGGTTCTTGGTCACCTCCCTGACCAATGCTCTTCTCCCCCATTTGCTCAGTTTAGCCGGGCGGCCAGCTCTAGGAAACGCCTTGGTGGTTCCAAACTTCTTCCGTTCAATAATTATTTTGGTACCCTTCCCCAGATCTGTGCCTCGACACAATCTTGTCTCGGAGCTCTGCGAACAATTCCTTTGACCTCATGGCTTGGTTTTTGCTCTGACATGCACTGTCAACTGTGGGACCTTATATAGACAGGTGTCTATTTTTCCATATCATGTCCAACTAATTGAAATTACCACAGCTGGACTTCAATGCAGTTGTAAAACCATCTCAAGGATGATCAATAGAAACAAGATGCACCTGAGCTCAATTTTGAGTCTCATAACAAAGGGTCTGAATATTTATGTAAATACATTTTTTTTTTCTCACTTTGTCATTATGGGGTTTTGTGTGTAGAATTGATGAGGAAAATAATGTATTTAATCTATTTTAGAATAAGGCTGTAACGTAACAAAATGTGGAAAAAGGGAAGGGGCCTGAATACTTGCCGAATGCACTCTGTGTGTGTGTGTGTGTGTATATATATATATATATACACACACACACACACACATACACACACACACACACACACATATATAAGTCCCAGTAATTTATTGGGTAAAACAGCAACATTTCAGCATCACTGTGTCTTCTTCAGGGTGATGTCATGAATGCTGGAACCAGGTTATGAAGACAAACAAGGCAATTAGAGCAACCAATGACAACAGTGAGGGGCGTGTCATAACTATTAGAGCAACCAATGACAACAGTGAGGGGCGTGCCATAACTATTAGAGCAACCAATGACAACAGTGAGGGGCATGCCATAACTATTAGGTTGATTAGAATGAATTGAGTAAAACTGTTAAAAAAAACAATAGTTTTCAGCATATTGAATATATTAGGCTACTGTTATCACATGGAAACATAATTAGATGTTGTACAGAAATAATTGCATCAACATACATTGTTTAATGTAATTCCACATATATATATACATGTGTGTATATATATATATATATATATATATATATATATAAAAATAAATAATTGTTTCCAATAATCTTTTGGTTCAACCCTAATGCATAATAAGCATCATCAACAGGGGGAACATATTGGGTGTACGCTGATAACCTGTAGAAAGAATATACCGATTTTTTTAATACGTGTTCATAAGAAGTGTCTGAGAGCTAAGTCAATAATCAGACCACTAGGGGTCAATGTTTTTAGACAGGATATCCAGTAGGCCTCCCTCTGTAGTAGTAGGACCTCCATGTTACCTCCTCTCCTTGGTAGAGCAACATGCTCAACGCCTGTGTATTTGAGGGAGGAGATGGGATGGTTCGCTTCCACAAAGTGAGCTGCTACTGGATGGATATTCAGTGTTCTTACACCTGAGTGAGCTGCTACTGGATGGATATTCAGTGTTCTTCCACCTGATTGAGCTGCTACTGGATGGATATTCAGTGTTCTGACACCTGATTGAGCTGCTACTGGATGGATATTCAGTGTTCTTCCACCTGAGTGAGCTGCTACTGGATGGATATTCAGTGTTCTGACACCTGATTGAGCTGCTACTGGATGGATATTCAGTGTTCTGACACCTGATTGAGCTGCTACTGGATGGATATTCAGTGTTCTGACACCTGATTGATCTGCTACTGGATGGATATTCAGTGTTCTGACACCTGATTGAGCTGCTACTGGATGGATATTCAGTGTTCTGACACCTGATTGAGCTGCTACTGGATGGATATTCAGTGTTCTGACACCTGATTGAGCTGCTACTGGATGGATATTCAGTGTTCTTCCACCTGATTGAGCTGCAGTGTTCAGCTATGCGTTGTTTCAGACGGCTTACAACAGCTGGTAGTCTTAGCTATATTAATAATACTGGCGCTTGCTATGAGCCATCTGGTGGTGTGAAGTGCTATTTTTTTCACAATTTGCAGGCTTTCAAACATGCGCTGCCAATTCACTAGCACATATATCCATAACTCACAAGTAGTTTGTTACAAAACCACGATAGCACCTATAGCTCTCATCGCAAAGAACAACTTAACCCAGAGAAAATGAAGTATTTAGAAAAGTTTTTGATATCTGATCTCATTTTATTCTTCAAGGCGAGGCCAACAGAATCCTTGTATTTTGGTTTCACATTTCTGGGTGACAGGAGGGCAGGCATGCAGAGTTAGGGGCCTCAGGCTGTAGCCTAGAAAGTGACATAGCAACTGAGGTCATTTCCTATGGGACAAGGATATGAAAATCCTCACGCTGATTTTTGCTACAAACGCTATGAACCCTGAACAGACTAGTGATACTGTTTCATTCAGACGGTCCTATTCAGATGCTGAATCTCAGACACTGATTGGCACCCTATTCACTATATAGTGCACTACTTTTGACCAGAGCACTAGGCACTAGTGCACTATGTAGGGAATAGGGTGCCATTTGGGAAGCAGCCTCTATTTCTAGGAACGACTCCAAATCACTTACAACAAGAGAGACCGGAGAGAATAGCACATCAGCTGAGAGCCAACAGATTCATTGTCGCATCGGTAAATAACTAACCTGAAAGTGTTCCGTTGTCTCACTGTTACATCAAGCCTTTGAATGAGCGGTATTCATTGTATTGGAAAACAAAAAAAGGTATATAGTTGTCCATTTGTGTCAGTGTAAAATAGGGAACATACTGAGGGACATTATGGTTCATTTTGTTACATTTCTAGCCACAGGATATGTGGAACTGTGAACAGACTGGCCCCGGCCAGATGAGACATGGAGAGAACCTCAATTGCTTTCCCTTGATTCTTCGCATCGTCTCTTCTCGCCTCCTTCTCAAAACCCATTGGATGAGAAGGTAAGAGTTCCCTCCCCATCTGACCATTTTATCCAATGGGTGTTGAGAAAGAAGCGAGGATGCTACAAATCAAGGAAATGCCATTGAGATCCTCCCATAGACGACCGTCAGGACTGGGAGAGACTCCTGAACAGAGAGGAGATGGATACTGATACTCCTATCACAGTAAGCAATACAAAGAGGAGTCATGAAATTCAGGTTCTTTAAAAGATTTCAAAACATAATTGGTTGTCAAAGACGGTATCAAATATATATACACAGTACAAACTGCTGAAATATACAAATCTGTATACAGAAATCTTCAGGTAGGAACAGTCATCCAGCATTACTGTTTCTGATAAATCACTTGAAGGCTAAGAGTTTCCTCATGCAACATAATCAATGACTACATCAACTCCTTTACAATCTTCCTCTCAGAAGACGTGTCAATGTTAAACACATCAAGAACCATATTCACTACGTTTTGGGAGGCGAATAAGCGAACAGATGATATAAACGAGTACATGGAAGTAAGTCTGTCTGTATATATTGACAAAGGCCTCATGGTTGGCTTAGCATGAACTCTACATCATTTTAAAAACGTTGCTGTAAGGTTCGGTGTTTGACAAAGCAACTTCTGGGAACCTCCAGTCCAGAGGAACATACGTCTAATATGTGTACATATATTATCACCATGCCAACCCACACATTCTACTACGATTAACAATATGGATTCAGAAACAAAGTACATTTTTCAATATAAATCATGTCTCTTTCAGTCTTACCAAAGCAGATGTCAGTAAGGCAGCTGCGTGGACAAACCATTAGGAACACCTTCCTACTGTTGAGTTGCACCTCCCTATTGTCCTCAGAACAGCCTCAGTTCATCAGGGAATGGACTCTACAAGGTGACGAAAGCGTTCCACAGGGATGCTGACCCATGTTGACTCCAATGTTTCCCACAGTTGTGTCAAGTTGGCTGAATGTCCATGGTGGACCATTGTTAATACACACGAGAAACTGTTGAAAAACCCAGCAGCGTTGCAGTTCTTCACACACTTAAACTGGTGCGCCTGGCGCCTACTACCATACCCCGTTCAAAGGCACTTAAATATTTTGTCTTGGCCATTCACCCTCTGAATGGCACACATACACAATCCATGTCTCAAGGCTTAAAAATCCTTCTTTAACCTGTCTCCTCCCCCTTCATCTACACTGATTGAAGAGGATTTAACAAGTGATATCAATAAGGGATCATAGCTTTCACCTGGATTCACCTGGTCAGTCTATGTTATGTAAAGATCAGGTGTTCTTAATGTTTTGTACACTGTGTATAATCCATGTCAATGGGCTGCAGGGCAGAAAATCCTTTTCAGTTGGTAGAGGACAGTGGCCTTGAGATAATACAACCACATCTTCCTTAAATAGTTATAATTGAATTACACCTACAGTAGGGCTCCTATTAGCTGAATACTACAGTGAAATATAATAAGCCCTGTTTATATAAAACCTTATCCATTCCTCAGCCCTTCCACCTCTATTTAAATGTCAACTACTTCAGCATTACATTTGACTATTCACACGCGTCAGGAGCGATTAACAAGTCAAGATTAACAAGGCAATAAGGAGCAATCTGCTGAACACTAAATACCTTGGAGTCAGGGGCATTAAGGAGCAATCTGCTGAACACTGAATACCTTGGAGTCAGAGGCAATCTGCTGAACACTAAATACCTTGGAGTCAGGGGCATTAAGGAGCAATCTGCTGAACACTAAATACCTTGGAGTCAGGGGCATTAAGGAGCAATCTGCTGAACACTAAATACCTTGGAGTCAGGGGCATTAAGGAGCAATCTGCTGAACACTAAATACCTTGGAGTCAGGGGCAATAAGGAGCAATCTGCTGAACACTAAATACCTTGGAGTCAGGGGCAATAAGGAACAATCTGCTGAACACTAAATACCTTGGAGTCAGGGGCAATCTGCTGAACACTAAATACCTTGGAGTCAGGGGCAATAAGGAACAATCTGCTGAACACTAAATACCTTGGAGTCAGGGGCAATCTGCTGAACACTAAATACCTTGGAGTCAGGGGCATTAAGGAGCAATCTGCTGAACACTAAATACCTTGGAGTCAGGGGCAATAAGGAGCAATCTGCTGAACACTAAATACCTTGGAGTCAGGGGCAATCTGCTGAACACTAAATACCTTGGAGTCAGGGGCAATAAGGAACAATCTGCTGAACACTAAATACCTTGGAGTCAGGGGCAATCTGCTGAACACTAAATACCTTGGAGTCAGGGGCAATAAGGAGCAATCTGCTGAACACTAAATACCTTGGAGTCAGGGGCATTAAGGAGCAATCTGCTGAACACTAAATACCTTGGAGTCAGGGGCAATAAGGAGCAATCTGCTGAACACTAAATACCTTGGAGTCAGGGGCAATCTGCTGAACACTAAATACCTTGGAGTCAGGGGCAATAAGGAACAATCTGCTGAACACTAAATACCTTGGAGTCAGGGGCAATAAGGAGCAATCTGCTGAACACTAAATACCTTGGAGTCAGGGGCAATCTGCTGAACACTAAATACCTTGGAGTCAGGGGCATTAAGGAGCAATATCCTAAAAACTCAAAGACCAACCTCTAACAAGAAAAATTAGATGATTAACAGACAGAGAATCATTACAAAAATGATTTGATTTGCAAAACTTCCTTTAAATGAATACCTCTTGGGCTCTATTATAAAGATACTGCCCCGAGAAGCCGTTTCCTATCTCTCCTCTGTCTGTGAGGTGGAAGAGAGGCAATCCACCTTTTTCACTAGGCTGTGAGCCCCATCTCAGCCACCAGAACCAACGCTCTCACTGGATGAGAGACTACTGTTAGCCAGGCTGGCTACGATAGGTAGGCTAATTTGTAAACGTCACGCGCTGCGTCCCGTAAGTGTCTGTTGTTGCCGCTGGGGCTGTAGTCAGAGACTAAGTCCTGCTGGTCGTCTGACGGTGTACAAGGTTCGGGAGAGTCTGGTCTTTCCGTTCTCTCAGTGTCCTCTGACTGGGATGATGACTCAGTGTCTGTGCTGTTGAATCCAAGGATCTCGACCACTGAGTTGGGCAAATCCTACACAGATAATAAACATCAGATTAAAGATCTGGTTAGAACCATAGGTCAATAACAAGGTGTTGAAGAGTGTTCGCTATGAATATAGGTACAATCGAATCTGAGTTCAGTAAGGGTTTCAGAATACAGGCACAGACATTCTGAAGGTATCTACTGTTCTGCCATGGAGTTGGACACATCCTACAAGGATATCATCAGAAGAAACTATTAAAAATGTGTCAGACAGTTTTAATGAGGTTTAGTTTCAACTGGATTTATTCACACACCCTGTGTATATAGTTATACCACCAAGTTGGGGAAATCCTACACAGTTTTCTTATTTTTATAAAATAAATAAAAATAAATATCAAAAACATATGTCACAGATAGGTTTTTTGAATGTGGGTTAGATTCAACTGCATTCATTCATTCTGATCTAAGAATATTACTCCTGCTTATTATGAAGAAAAAATACATCTGTTTAACTTTGTAAACTAAAGGTGTGTTTAGAATTATTTTTGTTGTATTAATGCTATTTAATCTCTCCTCAGACTAATATTATTCTGTTTGTCCTGTGGGTACCTTTGCCACTGTTCCACCCCTTGTGTATTGCGATGTCATGGTGTATTTGTGTTGTGTTTCTACCACCGTTGGGTAAATTCTATAAAGATATTGTCGGAATAAACAAAAAAGTTAAAACCCCCTTCACACCCTTCTACTGGAAACTGCACAAACCAATTGTATCCAACTTCCTTTCCCACTCCACACTCGGCAAACCCTCCATTATGTATCACGGTCCTTCGAGCCGGATGAGTGAGCTTCTCAAAATCCATGCATGTATTTCAGAATATACTGGAAGCACAAACGTTCTGAAGATAGATGTCCTATCTATGGATACATACCTTACACCTCTTCAGCTGCAGGCATATAGCTTCAGCTTTGTTGAGGATGGCCCCGATGTCCAGGTTCATCGACAGTTCATTTATGAGCTGGAAATAAGAGGAGGACATTCTTTGATCAGTGACTTGCTAAAGCAGAGATGGGTAACTGACGGCCTGCGGGCAGATCAGTACAACATACACTACCGTTCAAAACTTTGGGCTCACTTGAAAACCTCCTTGTTTTTTAAAAAGCACATTTTTTGTCCATTTAAAATAACATCAAATTGATCAGAAATACAGAGTAGACATTGTTAATGTTGTAAATGACTATTGTTGCTGGAAACGGCTGATTTTTAACGGAATATCTAAATAGGCCCATTATCAGCAACCATCACTCCTGTGTTCCAAAGGCACGTTGTTTGAACTAATCCAAGTTTATCATTTTAAAAAGGCTAATTGATCATTAGAAAACCCTTTTGCAATTATGTTAGCGCAGCTAAAAACTGTTGAACTGATTAAAAAAAGCAATACAACTGGCATTCTTTAACTTCTTCGGGGTAGGGGGCAGCATTTTCACTTCTGGATAAATAGCATGCCAAAATTCAACTGCCTGCTACTCATCCCCAGAATATAAGATATGCATATTATTAGTAGATTTGGATAGAAAACACTCTGAAGTTTCTAAAACTGTGTGAATCATGTCTGTGAGAATAACAGAACGTATGTAGCAGGCAAAACCCCGAGGACAAACCATTCAGAATTTTTATTTTTTTGAGGTCACTGTCTTTTCAATGAGTTTTCATTGGGACACCAGATTTCTAAGGGACTTCTTTGCAGTTCCTACCGCTTCCACTGGATGTCACCAGTCTTTGGAAATTGGTTGAGGTTATTCCTTTGTGTAATGAAGAAGTACGGCAATCGTAAATGAGGGTCACTTGAAGTAAATTGTTTGAGAGAGGCACATTACCAAAAAAGTTGCGTCAGTTTGTTTTCTTTTTGTATTGAACACAGATCATCCCGTCTTCAAATTGATCGATTATTAACATTTTAAAATACCTAACGTTGTATTACAAAAGTAGTTTGAAATGCTTTGGTAAAGTTTACATGTAACTTTTGATATATTTTGTAGTGACGTTGCGCAAGTTGGAAGCTGTGTTTTTCTGGATGAAACGTGCCAAATAAATTGACATTTTGGCGACTCCGGGATGGAGTCAAGAGGCGACTCCGGGATGCTGGCCTTCTAGGCAGAGTTGCAAAGAAAAAGTGATCTCTCAGACTGACCAATAAAAATAAAAGATTAAGATGTGCAAAAGAACACAGACACTGGACAGAGGAACTCAATGTTGACGTTGAGACTAGTGTTTTGGGAAGCGAAATAAAAAAATCGAAGCGTAGGCAGATCGTCCCACTTCTAAAACAGGGAGCTATCGGACATTGGAAGAATGAGTGTAAAGTAGGAATGGAGCCTGCTGCATTCGGAGGAAATTACGCTATACAAGCGTTTCCATCTTTTTCAAAAGAGCAACACCAAATCCTCTTGAGAGCCGCGGGACAGGAACATTTCACATAGCGGTGTTTGATCAATGAAGGAGACATGTGGGATTTAATTACAAAATGAATGAGAAACACCAGTCTCTATTCTATTATACCATTACTTAATGAGATACCATTATTTCCTTATGGAGTTATGACTTGCCTAGTTAAATAAATGTTAAATAAATAAACAATTATCAAGAATTGTAATGCTAAGATGATTGGGTATTCAAATGGTGTTTATTGCAGTGTTTGTTTTTGAATCACAACGTGAATCATGTGTTCCATGTGGAAACTACCAGTTTCCTGGGGTCCTGCTCTTTGGGTAAATATACAAATGTATTATGTTCAGTCTGCATATAGAAAGAAAAATATATGTTAATGAGGGTTGACAGTTACCCCAAATGGATTGTGATGTGTGCATTGCTGATTTCATGAAATGGATTGTGATATGTGTATTGCTGATTTCATGAAATGGATTGTGATATGTGTATTGCTGATTTCATGAAATGGATTGTGATATGTGTATTGCTGATTTCATGAAATGGATTGTGATGTGTGTATTGCTGATTTCATGAAATGGATTGTGATGTGTGTATTGCTGATTTCATGAAATGGATTGTGATGTGTGTATTGCTGATTTCATGAAATGGATTGTGATATGTGTATTGCTGATTTCATGAAATGGATTGTGATATGTGTATTGCTGATTTCATGAAATGGATTGTGATATGTGTATTGTTGATTTCATGAAATGGATTGTGATATGTGTATTGTTGATTTCATGAAATGGATTGTGATATGTGTATTGCTGATTTCATGAAATGGATTGTGATGTGTATTGCTGATTTCATGAAATGGATTGTGATATGTGTATTGCTGATTTCATGAAATGGATTGTGATGTGTATTGCTGATTTCATGAAATGGATTGTGATATGTGTATTGCTGATTTCATGAAATGGATTGTGATATGTGTTGAACTAAACTGTTGTTCTGATCTGTCCTCTCTTTAGGTTATCATGGAAGGTGACGTCAGATGATGTCTTAATGCATGTAGGAATAATTTGGCCACAAACAGTGTGTGTGAACCTCAAAACCCTCCCAAACCGGCTGAAGAAACAGCGTCAAAGGCGTTCAATGTGACAGTGACCTTTAACACTTATGTGTCCGAGCCAAACCTGGGTACGGTTGGCAGGGACGCTGAGACCGCGCATGTGGAGTGAGCATGGAGAACATAAACTTTTCTCATGCTAACGTGCTGATGGGAGAAATTGACCAGACAGAATGGTGATAGTGGCTCAGGTGAGAGACTTATATTAGTTGGAAAAACATTACTTTACATTGAAAATCGGGACATTATCAAGGGCCATCAAATGTCACAGGCAAGAGTTACATGAGTTACATGTGCCGTGGGGAAGATGAACTGCAACGCTATCTGAAGAAGACACGCTAGTGCAGGGAGAAGGGAGGTCTACACACTGCAAACAATTTGGACTAGGTACGCATTGAGATAGCGATCTTTCATTACCGGGCCACTCGCGACAGGAAAACAGGGTCAAAGGGGAGCTGTAATGAGAAGAGTTATTACCGCCAATAAAAGTTCCCATTTATAAATGTACATATTAACCGTGTTGAGAAGACTCGAAGTAAAGCACTAAGGACTGTCATTCTACATTTGGGTTGGTTCATATATAAAAATGTTTTAGTTAGGATTCGGGCTACAGCGAGAGAGAGTTGTTCTCAAACTGGAGGCGTGGGGGACACTGCTAAAATGTATTAGTTAGGATTCGGCTACAGCGAGAGAGAGTTGTTCTCAAACTGACTATTGTATTACAGGTTAGATGGAATGATATATGTGTAAATGTATCTGTAGCAGGAGGTGAGGTACATGAGGCCTGTGTTTGAGACAGAATGTTTACAGGAGGTGAGGTACACATGAGGCCTGTGTTTGAGACAGAATGTTTACAGGAGGTGAGGTACACGAGGCCTGTGTTTGAGACAGAATGTTTACAGGAGGTGAGGTACACATGAGGCCTGTGTTTGAGACAGAATGTTTACAGGAGGTGAGGTACATGAGGCCTGTGTTTGAGACTGAATGTTTACAGGAGGTGAGGTACACATGAGGCCTGTGTTTGAGACTGAATGTTTACATCAGACTGTTAAGTGGGATGGAATGTGATGGGGGTGATAGAATGCTATCATCCACAGAGAATGTGTATGTTGTTACAGGAGATGGCTCGTAGGAGGGAGGACAGCTAACTGTGCCCAATATAGGGACTATTGCACAGACCCAGGACATGGTGACAGTAGCAGAGATCGTGTTGGCATTTCAGACACTATGGTAAACTTTCCAGAAACCTGTGAGGTTGTTAGGTCCAACGCCATTACTCTCCTTCCTCATTTCTAACAGCCGGCCAACACTTGACAGATTACATGCACTAGTTATTCTCAGGACAGTCGCTGTAGGGACAGTAATTGAAGGAGGTTAACGTCAGGGGTCATGTTAGTCGTAACAGTAGTTTCTCTCAGGACAGTAAGTGAAGGAGGTTATAGTCAGGGGTCATGTTAGTAGTAACAGTAATTGAAGGAGGTTAAGGTCAGGGGTCATGTTAGTAGTAACAGTAATTGAAGGAGGTTATAGTCAGGGGTCATGTTAGTAGTAACAGTAAGTGAAGGAGGTTATAGTCAGGGGTCATGTTAGTAGTAGCAGGGGTTACTTTAGTATCATTGCTGGGATATCAGTTTATGAGGACTCATGTCACATGGCTTGGTAGCTGGTAACTGGGGGACCGATGGGAGTACAGGGGGCTGTTATTCACCTCACAGACTAGTGATCTGGCCACTATCAGTCTATGTTATCAGGAAATGACCGGTGCATTGCAGTGTGTATATTCCCAGGTGAAAGAGGCACATGAGGAGCAGGAGATAACCGAGGGCACGTGCTGGATTCTGGAGATTGAGTGTACATCAAGATACACCAGGCGGGACCAGTTGGGACAGCGTTGGTCTGGTCCACACAGTACTCCTTACAGCAGCGGTAAAGATGGTCATGTCTCTGTAGCAGGGGGAGGGGGTGTTGGGACAGCGTTGGTCTGGTCCACAGTACTCCTTACAGCAGCTGCAGCGGTAAAGATGGTCATGTCTCTGTAGCAGGGGGAGGGGGTGTTGGGACAGCGTTGGTCTGGTCCACACAGTACTCCTTACAGCAGCTGCAGTGGTAAAGATGGTCATGTCTCTCCTCAACGGGTTTACAGTTCTCCCGTGAAGTGAGGTCCAGTTGCATAATGTGTGAGCTTGAAAACACCATGACAGAGGAAGTGGAGCTAATGAGAGAGAAAGACTAGATTCCACTGTAGACACACAGATGGGTTGGGTCTGGGAGCCACTTTAAACACCATAGTTGGGTTGGGTTAGCTGCTTTATTGGTTAACGTCTTATGGCTGGGGGGCAGTATTAAGTAGCTTGGATGAATAAGGTGCCCAGAGTAAACTGCCTGCTACTCAGGCCCAGAAGCTAAGATATGCAATGTATTAGTATATTTGGATAGAAAACAATCTGCAGTTTCTAAAACTGTTTGAATGATGTCTGTGAGTATAACAGAACTCATATGGCAGGCAAAACTCTGAGAAAAAATCTAACCAGGAAGTGGTTAATCTGAGGTTTGTAGGTTTTCAAGTCTTTGCCTATCCAAGATGCAGTGTAAATTTGGTCCGATTGCACTTCCTAAGGCTTGCACTAGATGTCAACAGTCTTTAGAACCTTGTTTCAGGCTTCTACTGTGAAGGGGGAGCGAATAAGAGCTGTTTGAACCAGGTCTTTCAGAATGCCATGAGCTAAGTCACGCGCGCGAATGTGAGAGCGAGCTCTGTTCCATTTCGTTTCTAAAGACAAAGGAATTGTCCGGTTGGAACATTATTGAAGTTTTATGATAAAAACATCCTAAAGATTGATTCTATACATCATTTGACATGTTTCTTCGAACTGTAATATAACTTTTTTGACTTTTCGTCTGGACTTAGTGGTCTCGCGCGTTGTGCATTTGGCTTACTGGACTAAACGTGCGAACGAAAAGGAGGTATTTGGACATAAATTATGGACTTTATCGAACAAAACTAACATTTATTGTGAAACTGGGATTCCTGGGAGTGCATTCTGATGAAGATCAAAGGTAAGTGAATATTTGAGCGCTGTACTCAGATTATCGCATGGTGTGCTTTTGCCATAAAGCTTTTTTGAAATCTGACACAGCGGTTGCATTAAGGAGAAGTATATCTTCACTTCTATACCTAACACTTATCTTTTATCAACGTTTATGATGAGTATTCCTGTAAATTGATGTGGCTCTCTGCAAAATCACCAGATGTTTTGGAGGCAAAACAATACTGAACATAACGCGCCAATGTAAACTCAGATTTTTGGATATAAATATAAACTTTATCGAACAAAACATACATGTATTGTGTAACATGAAGTCCTATGAGTGCCATCTGATGAAGATCAAAGGTTAGTGATTAATTTTATCTCTATTTCTGCTTTTTGTGACTCCTCTCTTTGGCTGGAAAATGGCTGTGTTTTTCTGTGACTAGGCGCTGACCTAACATAATCAGATGGTGTGCTTTCGTCGTAAAGCCTTTTTGAAATCGGACACTGTGGTGAGATTAACAACAAGTTTATCTTTAAAATGGTGTATAATACTTGTATGTTTGAGGAATTTTAATTATGAGATTTCTGTTGTTTGAATTTGGCGCCCTGCACTTTCACTGGCTGTTGTCAAATCGATCCCGTTAACGGGATTTCAGCCGTAAGAAGTTAATGGATCAGATGAAAGTTAAGATGGTGGGGTAATTGTACTCTAAACAACATGGAGGCATTAATGTGAAAGTCTATCCAGTCCTGAGTTACCTCAAGAGGATGTAGTGTTGATTAGGGCTACGCACCTGCCTATCAGGTGACCTGCCTATCAGCTTTTTAGGGCTTTAATTTCTGTGGAATCCAGCAGAAAAGTGTCCTGAAGACAAAGTCAGGCGAAGAGAGAGTGGCAAATGTCATGTTGTCATGCATATATAATTGTGCATAACTTAACACGTTGTTAATGCTGTTGTGGTGTTTATATTTACTTTGCAAGTCTTGTGCTATAACTCTCTTAGGAACCAGAAGGAGAAAGTTGAAACAGAAGTCACCAGCTCCAGTGGACAAGTTATTATCAGTGTTCTGTAATAAATGGAAATGAGAGTTTGGTGTGATCATAGAACAGAGGCCACAAGTCTCTGAGTTTATAAACCTCACTGTGAATGAGAATTATGTTTATTTTTTGTTTGTGTTATATTATCATTGTTTTTCCATTTATAAAGTAATTTCTAAGTGTATGATATCAGATGTTCAAAAAAGGGGGTACTGATAGGTTTCTGAGCTTGAAGGAATGCTTGGAAGGAGCTGAGTGCAGGGGAAACGATCACGTGGCAGTACAGATAAGAGGAGGAACCGTTTAAGGCCCAGATCACTCAGCTCCCTGCCAGGCAATGATGCAATGTTTGGCGATAACGAGGAGACTCCATCCATAGTGGGGAATGTATACTACCACGGGTGAAACCATGGCTTTGTCTAATGCAGCTGTATTGACCCTCTGGTAAGAATAAACTTGGTTTAAAGCTTTCATAGTGACCGTTGAGTTAACTCTGAGAATTAGAACCTAACAACGGCTATGTAGATATTCCCTAAAAAAAGAATCTGCTGTTTCCAGCTACAATAGTCATTTACAACATTAACAATGTCTACACTGTATCTCTGATCAATTTGATGTTATATTAAAATGGACAAAAAAAAAATATGCTTTTCTTTCGAAAACAAGGACATTTCTAAGTGACCCCAAACTTTTGAACGGTAGTGTATATATTCTTTTGGGGGGTGGGAACTCACTGTTGAGAGGTTTTTTTTTGGGGGGGGGGGGGGGGGGACGGACTCACTTGAGGTATTTTTTTTGGGGGGGGGGGGGGGGGGGGGGCAACTCACTGTTGAGAGGTATTTTTTGGGGGGGGGGAACTCACTGTTGAGAGGTATTTTGGGGGGGGGGGGAGACTCACTGTTGAGAGGTATTTTTGGGGGGGGGGGGGGAACTCACTGTTGAGAGGTATTTTGGGGGGGGGAACTCACTGTTGAGAGGTATTTTGGAGGGTGGGAACTCACTGTTGAGAGGTATTTTGGGGGGTGGGAACTCACTGTTGAGAGGTATTCTTTTGGGGGGGACTCACTGTTGAGGTATTTTGGGGGGGGGGGGGGAGACTCACTGTTGAGAGGTATTTTTTGGGGGGGGGGAACTCACTGTTGAGAGGTATTTTGGAGGGTGGGAACTCACTGTTGAGAGGTATTTTGGAGGGTGGGAACTCACTGTTGAGAGGTATTTTGGGGGGTGGGAACTCACTGTTGAGAGGTATTTTGGGGGGTGGGAACTCACTGTTGAGAGGTATTTTGGGGGGTGGGAACTCACTGTTGAGAGGTATTCTTTTGGGGGGGGGGACTCACTGTTGAGAGGTATTTTGGGGGGGAACTCACTGTTGAGAGGTATTATTGGGGGGGGGGGACTCACTGTTGAGAGGTATTATTGGGGGGGGGGACTCACTGTTGAGAGGTATTATTGGGGGGGGGGGGACTCACTGTTGAGAGGTATTATTGGGGGGGGGGGACTCACTGTTGAGAGGTATTATTGGGGGGGGGGGGGGGGGAACTCACTGTTGAGAGGTATTATTGGGGGGGGGACTCACTGTTGAGAGGTATTATTGGGGGGGGGGACTCACTGTTGAGAGGTATTATTGGGGGGGGGACTCACTGTTGAGAGGTATTATTGGGGGGGGGGGGACTCACTGTTGAGAGGTATTATTGGGGGGGGTGGGAACTCACTGTTGAGAGGTATTATTGGGGGGGGGACTCACTCACTGTTGAGAGGTATTATTGGGGGGGGGACTCACTCACTGTTGAGAGGTATTATTGGGGGGGGGGGGACTCACTGTTGAGAGGTATTATTGGGGGGGGTGGGAACTCACTGTTGAGAGGTATTATTGGGGGGGGACTCACTGTTGAGAGGTATTATTGGGGGGGGGACTCACTGTTGAGAGGTATTATTGGGGGGGGGACTCACTCACTGTTGAGAGGTATTATTGGGGGGGGGACTCACTCACTGTTGAGAGGTATTATTGGGGGGGGGGGGACTCACTGTTGAGAGGTATTATTGGGGGGGGTGGGAACTCACTGTTGAGAGGTATTATTGGGGGGGGACTCACTGTTGAGAGGTATTATTGGGGGGGGGACTCACTGTTGAGAGGTATTATTGGGGGGGGGGGACTCACTGTTGAGAGGTACACAAGGTGCCATTCATACATTTGGTTGTACATCAGCAGTTTCTCTCATGTCAGTCAGTAACCATGTTTCCATCCACAGATTTAATGCAAGTAAAGTCATACTGAAAAATAAATAAATCACAACATCTATGATGGAAACAGGAAGTTTCGGTACAATTATATAAATAAGACACAATTTGTTCGGTAAAATGTATTGTGAAAAATGGCGGCGGAAACGCCTTTATGCGTAAATATTGATGTAATAACCATCATATCTGCGTAAACGTGGAGTCACGTGATGGCTGATCCTCCAACTACGACTCGGGAAACCGTGCAGTTTTATTAGGCTACAGATGAAATAAGTGATGAACTTCACAGGGTGGTGAAAGTGTACAGTGATATTGATGCTCCTTTTGATAGTCACTCAATTAGACCATGTCATTAAAACAAATATTTGATTGCTAAGTATTATTATTTTATTTATGTTTAGGGGGCAGATCAGCTTTAATACTGCAGATAGATTGTGGCTTCTATCAATGCAGTTGTCTGCATCATTTCCAATCCACCATTTTGGTTACGACATGATTCTATATGAGGTATTTCAAAAGTTTTGATGTCTTCACTATTATTCTACAATGTAGAAAAAATATTTTTTTAAATAAAGAAAAACACTTGAATGAGTAGGTGTGTCCAAACTTTTGACTGGTACTGTATGGGGCAGCAGGTAGCCTAGTGGTTAGAGCGTTGGACTAGTAACCGAAAGGTTGCAAGATCAAATCCCCGAGCTGACAAGGTACAAATCTGTCGTTCTGCCCCTGAACAAGGCAGTTAACCCACTAGGCCGTCATTTAAAATAAGAATTTGTTCTTAACTGACTTGCCTAGTTAAATAAAAAGGTCAAATAAAAAATAATAATAATGACAAAAAACACTTTTTGCAAATATATTAAAAATAAAAACTTGTGGTCGACTTGGGGCTGTTAGTCACTCTCACTGTAGAATTGTGTAAAACTTTGTCCTCTCCGCTTTCAAGAGGGGGGCAGCTAAAAAAAAGTTTGCCCCCAACAAAATGTTGCTTAGGGCCTCCAAAACGCTAGAGCCAGCCCTGACTGCATGTGTGGATATGGATGTGGGTATGCAGCCCAGCGAGCCACTGCGGCTCCTCGTGATGAGTTCAGATGTTTTTGGTGGCCCCCACCCCATCGAAGTTGCCCGTCCCTCTGTGCTAAAGTGATGACACGGATAAACACTTCAACACTGAAAACCATTTTCAGTTGACTCCTTTAACACAAACCAGACAGTGTGTTCTGTGTGGATGTAACACGTGTGTTGTAATGCGACTAGGCAGTGAGAGCCTGTTAGTTAGAAGAACACATGCTCCTGCTAGGTGATAATTAACTGCTTCCTTCAGTCATCATAAAACACAGTGTAAAGCCCATTCTCTCTCTCCACTATCTACTGCCCCCTCCCTCCCTCTCTCCCACCTGGTGTTGTAGCTACTGTATAGATAGATAGAGCCTGCAAGGTCTCCATGGTTACCATCTACTAGCTGTCTACCAACTGCAGAAAGAACAGCTGTGATCACAACAGGAAGTAACCTCAAGGTCAAATGTTGAATGATTTAAATGGTTCTAAGCATCCTTACAGGCCATCATGTATATGACACAGTCAAGATATCTCCAGATCAGACTACATTTCTAGAGAGATTACCAGACCTGCCATTAATCATTTTCAACATACACACACACTAAACATGCACTAAAACAATCCCATTCCACTACTGAGAAAACGGGGGGGAAAACTAGTTCTATGGTTTTCATTGACCGTCATCAGTACATTTAGATGGAGGCGGAGTCAAATTCTGCCAGCCTACATTTACATGGAGGAGGAGTCAAATTCTGCCAGCCTACATTTAGATGGAGGAGGAGTCAAATTCTGCCAGCCTACATTTAGATGGAGTCAAATTCTGTCAGCCTACATTTAGATGGAGGAAGAGTCCAATTCTGTCAGCCAATTATTTAGATGGAGGAGGAGTCAAATTCTGCCAGCCTACATTTAGGCTTTTAATAGAGAGTGGTTGAACACCACTAAAAGACAGAGGGGACCAGACATCAATGTGTCTATGGTGCTGTCCCCACTCTCCTCTCCTCCCCCACTCTCCTCTCCTCCCCCACTCTCCTCTCCTCCCCCACTCTCCTCTCCTCCCCCACTCTCCTCTCCTCCCCCACTCTCCTCTGATAGGAGTTAAAAGGACCCTTTTTATTTTAGGAGGTAGGGCAGGTCATATTTAGTATAATGTTGACCCAACCAGCCTTGCACACACACAGAGACAGATACAAGTGAACACACACAAAATGTAAGAACACACACCTTGAGGATATCATTGAAGCCGTATTGTTCCTCCATAATCTGGTGTTTCTCTGAGTCCAGGATGGCACAGCACACCAGCAGGTGGAAGTTCTGGCACGGCAGCCCAGTCCACATTACCTGAAGCCAACCCAGAGACAATCAGAGTCAGTGTGTGTGTGTGTGTGTGTGTGTGTGTGTGTGTGTGTGTCTGTGTGAGATACAGTATCTGCATCATTATGTCTGATAAATCAAACTAATTGTTGTGATTCTGTGAAACATAATTAAATGAATGCTAATTGGCTTGTGTTTCCTCGCAATGCCTCCGGACGAATGGAGAGATGATGAAATAAACTAAACTACGCGCCCTTTAAATCAGGTTACTGATTCATCTCCGGGGAGTTGAGGAGGAGAAGGAGGAGAGACTGAGGAGCAGCAGGACCAGAGAGTCAGGGGACAGAGAGAGGAGGAGGAGAGCAGGACCAGAGAGTCAGGGGACAGAGAGAGGAGGAGGAGAGCAGGACCAGAGAGTCAGGGGACAGAGAGAGGAGGAGGAGGAGGAGAGCAGGACCAGAGAGTCAGGGGACAGAGAGAGGAGGAGGAGGAGGAGAGCAGGACCAGAGAGTCAGGGGACAGAGAGAGGAGGAGGAGAGCAGGACCAGAGAGTCAGGGGACAGGAGGAGGAGGAGGAGAGCAGGACCAGAGAGTCAGGGGACAGGAGGAGGAGGAGGAGAGCAGGACCAGAGAGTCAGGGGACAGGAGGAGGAGGAGGAGAGCAGGACCAGAGAGTCAGGGGACAGGAGGAGGAGGAGGAGAGCAGGACCAGAGAGTCAGGGGACAGGAGGAGGAGGAGGAGAGCAGGACCAGAGAGTCAGGGGACAGGAGGAGGAGGAGGAGAGCAGGACCAGAGAGTCAGGGGACAGGAGGAGGAGGAGGAGAGCAGGACCAGAGAGTCAGGGGACAGGAGGAGGAGGAGGAGAGCAGGACCAGAGAGTCAGGGGACAGGAGGAGGAGGAGGAGAGCAGGACCAGAGAGTCAGGGGACAGAGAGAGGAGGAGAGACTGAGGAGAGCAGGACCAGAGAGTCAGGGGACAGAGAGAGGAGGAGAGACTGAGGAGAGCAGGACCAGAGAGTCAGGGGACAGAGAGAGGAGGAGGAGGAGAGCAGGACCAGAGAGTCAGAGGACAGAGAGAGGAGGAGGAGGAGGAGAGCAGGACCAGAGAGTCAGAGGACAGAGAGAGGAGGAGGAGAAGGAGAGCAGGACCAGAGAGTCAGAGGACAGAGAGAGGAGGAGGAGAGCAGGACCAGAGAGTCAGAGGACAGAGAGAGGAGGAGGAGAGCAGGACCAGAGAGTCAGGGGACAGAGAGAGGAGGAGGAGGAGAAGAGCAGGACCAGAGAGTCAGGGGACAGAGAGAGGAGGAGGAGGAGGAGAGCAGGACCAGAGAGTCAGGGGACAGAGAGAGGAGGAGGAGGAGGAGAGCAGGACCAGAGAGTCAGGGGACAGAGAGAGGAGGAGGAGGAGAGCAGGACCAGAGAGTCAGGGGACAGAGAGAGGAGGAGGAGGAGGAGAGCAGGACCAGAGAGTCAGGGGACAGAGAGAGGAGGAGGAGGAGGAGAGCAGGACCAGAGAGTCAGGGGACAGAGAGAGGAGGAGGAGGAGGAGAGCAGGACCAGAGAGTCAGGGGACAGAGAGAGGAGGAGGAGGAGGAGAGCAGGACCAGAGAGTCAGGGGACAGAGAGAGGAGGAGGAGGAGGAGAGCAGGACCAGAGAGTCAGGGGACAGAGAGAGGAGGAGGAGGAGGAGAGCAGGACCAGAGAGTCAGGGGACAGAGAGAGGAGGAGGAGGAGGAGAGCAGGACCAGAGAGTCAGGGGACAGAGAGAGGAGGAGGAGGAGGAGAGCAGGACCAGAGAGTCAGGGGACAGAGAGAGGCCACTGATTGATCAAGTGCTCACTGTAATGACTGATTGGTCTCTTTGATTGATTGGCTGGATTGACTGTGTGGGCTGATCGATCATTAGAGAACAGCCGATTGATTAACGGTAAACGCCTTGAAATGTCTGACTCACCTCCCAAAGACGCAGGACATCAGGGAAACTCAGTTCTCTCTTGAAGCGAATCAGGAGCCAGCGGAAGCAGAAGTACAGGTGACCAGAGTCCTGGGCCACTATAAGATGGACACACACACGAGGTTAGCAGACGTACAGGTAGCCTCTGCAACACCATAAGGTTAGAATGAAGGGAACCCGACAACATCTGAGGTATTGTCTTTAGACATCATGAGCTTAAAAGCCATTGGCATCGATCCAACCATCCCTGAGAGGGTTAAATCCACTCTGAACGTGTCAGAGTTGTGAGCATCTCTGATCAAGGAGCTGCAGGAAGATCAATAGTGAGGAAGTGGAGGCTCGTAAATTAAAGTCAACCAATCATAGACCTTAAGCCTCTTTTACGTCCCATCTCCATCTCTTCTCCCCCCCCCCCCCCCCCCCCCCACCCCCCCCCCCCCCCCCCCCCCCCCAAAAAGACAATCACGTCCATCACCGTCATCCTCTTCCTGTCCTCAATCTAACCTTTCCTGCTCAAATTAAAGCGATAAATAACACATTTCATTTACATATTATTGAATTTACTTGGTTTATTGTTCTTGGAAGGTCTCTAAATTCCAGAGGAGCCGTTGTTATCCGGCGAGGTAACGAACAGCACACCAGTTTTAGTAAGGTGGCTGAGCGAGCCCAAATTAATCAAGAAAATTAATGACTATAAAGTATGCGGTGATAAATCACCATCGTCCCAATCAGACTGCACCGTTAGCGCTAGCTGCATTTAAACAGCCTAATTCAAAACAAACTTATCAGGGTCTGTTTAGGGATGGAGCTGCCCCCTACGACCTCTAGCAAATAGGAAAGACTTTCCAAACAGAACACACCATATTTATCTCATTAGGAAGACTTAGTCAAACTTGGAAAAAACTCTTGTTTTTCTCTCGAAGACAAATGTGGCGTCGTCACCTGAGAGAGAAAATCACACGGGTAATATTTCATTGGCTCGATCGAGATGATTATCTAGTACACTTATGATGAGGATGAATGTGATCCGTTGTCACGGTGAACGTTCTATTCTGTGGACTCTAAATGGTAGTAAATGGGAGTTATTCATTGGACAGGGACTGGACTACCCGGACTCCAATAATGGACGCTAAACGTAATTTTCTGTAAGGATTTTTTTTTTTAAGCATGCCCTGTTTGTGTGTTCCCCTCACCCAGGTAGTTCCAGAAGGACAGGACCAGTAGTCGTAGCAGAGTGTGTGTGTTCCCCTCACCCAGATAGTTCCAGAAGGACAGGTCCAGTAGTCATAGCAGTGTGTGTGTGTGTGTGTTCCCCTCACCCAGATAGTTCCAGAAGGACAGGTCCAGTAGTCGTAGCAGAGTGTGTATGTGTGTGTGTGTGTGTGTGTGTGTGTGTGTGTGTGTTCCCCTCACCCAGGTAGTTCCAGAAGGACAGGTCCAGTAGTCATAGCAGAGTGTGTGTGTGTGTGTGTGTGTGTGTGTGTGTGTGTGTGTGTGTGTGTGTGTGTGTGTGTTCCCCTCACCCAGGTAGTTCCAGAAGGACAGGTCCAGTAGGCGTAGCAGAGTGTGTGTGTGTGTGTGTGTGTGTGTGTGTGTGTGTGTTCCCCTCACCCAGGTAGTTCCAGAAGGACAGGTCCAGTAGTCGTAGCAGTGTGTGTGTGTGTGTGTGTGTGTGTGTGTGTGTGTGTGTTCCCCTCACCCAGATAGTTCCAGAAGGACAGGTCCAGTAGGCGTAGCAGAGTGCTGAGTTGGATCAGCTGAGTCTTCATACCCTGCATCTGCTCCTCAAAGTTCTGGTGCTGAGAATGTAGACAGAATCGAAATACATTCACACGATATAGACGACATGATCGACACTATGTGGACACCTGCTGGTCAAACATCTCATTCTAAAATCATGGGCATTAACATGGAGTTGGTCCCCCCCTTTGCTGCTTTAACAGCCTCCACTCTTCTGGGAAGGCTTTCCACTAGATGTTGGAACATTGCTGTGGGGACTTGGTTCCACTCAGCCACAAGAGCATTAGTGAGGTCAGGCACTGATGTTGGGCGATTAGGTCTGACTGAGTCAACGTTCCAATTCATCCTAAAGGTGTTCGATGGGGTTGAGGTCAGGGCTCCGTGCAGGCCAGTCAAGTTCTTCCCATATCAATCTTCACAAACCATTTCTGTATGGACCTCGCCTTGTGCACGGGGGCATTGTCATGCTGAAACAGCAAAGAGCCGTCCCCAAACTGTTGGAAACACAAAGTTGGAAGCACAGAATCATCCAGAATGTCATTGTATGCTGTAGCGTTAGATTCCCCTTCGCTGTAACTACGGAGCCTCGCCGAAACCATGGAAAACAGTCCCAGATCATTATTCCTCCTCCTCCACACTTTACAGTTGGCACTACGCACGGAGCAGGTAGTGTTATCTTGGCATCTGCCTAACCCAGATTCGTCCGTCGGACTGCCAGATGAAGCGTGATTCATCACTCCAGACAATGCGTTTCCAACGCTTGGCATTGCGTTATGGTGATCTTAGGCTTGTGTGCGGCTGCTCTGCCATGGAAACCAATTTCATGAAGCTCGACGAACAGTTCTTGTGCTGATGTTTCTTCCAGAGGCCGTTTGGAACTCGGTAGTGAATGTTGCAACCGAGGAGTGATGATTTTTACGTGCTTCAGCACTCGGCGGTCCCATTCTGTGAGCTTGTGTGGCCTACCACTTTGCATGCTGAGCCGTTGTTGCTCCTAGACATTTCCACTTCACAATAACAGCACTTAAAGTTGACCGGGGCAGCTCTAGCAGGGCTGCCGAACTGACTTGTTGGAAAGGTGTCATCCTATGACGGTGCCACGTTGAAAGTCACTGAGCTCTTCAGTGAGGCCATTCTACTGCCAATGTTTGTTTATGGAGATTGCATGGCTGTGTGCTCATTTTTATACACCTGTCAGAAACGGGGGTGGCTGAAATATCCGAATCCACTGATGTGAAGGGGTGTCCACATACTGCTGTATATAGAGTTTATACAGTAATAGACAGATGAACTGGGGATGCTGTTAAAGCAAAAACATGTTGATGACAGTCGGCCAGCCAGCCATTCATTCAGCCAGCCAGGCGGCCAGCTAGCCAGTCATTCATTCAGCCAGCCAGCCAGCCAGCCAGCCAGTCATTCATTCAGCCAGCCAGCCAGCCATTCAGCCAGCCATTCAGCCAGCCAGCCAGTCATTCATTCAGCCAGCCAGCCAGTCATTTATTCAGCCAGCCAGCCAGGCGGCCAGCCAGCCAGTCATTCAGCCAGCCAGCCAGCCAGCCATTCAGCCAGCCAGTCATTCATTCAGCCAGTCATTCAGCCAGTCGGCCAGCCAGTCATTCAGCCAGCCAATCGTTCAGCCAGTCGGCCAGCCAGTCATTCAGCCAGCCAGTCATTCAGCCAGCCAATCATTCAGCCAGCCAGTCATTCAGCCAGCCAGTCATTCAGCCAGCCAGTCATTCAGCCAGTCGGCCAGCCAGTCAGCCTGCCAGTCATTCAGCCAGCTAGTCGGCCAGCCGGCCAGCCAGCCTGCCAGTCATTCAGCCAGCCGGCTAGTCGGCCAGCCAGCCGGCTAGTCGGCCAGCCAGCCTGCCAGTCATTCAGCCAGCCGGCTAGTCGGCCAGCCAGCCTGCCAGTCATTCAGCCAGCCGGCTAGTCGGCCAGCCAGCCAGCCAGCCATTCAGCCAGCATGCCAGTCATTCAGCCAGCATGCCAGTCATTCAGCCAGCATGCCAGTCATTCAGCCAGCATGCCAGTCATTCAGCCAGCATGCCAGTCATTCAGCCAGCATGCCAGTCATTCAGCCAGCATGCCAGTCATTCAGCCAGCCGGCTAGTCGGCCAGCCAGCCAGCCAGTCATTCATTCAGCCAGCAAGTCGGCCAGCCAGCCATTCAGCCAGCCAGCCAGTCACATAACACCATATTGATGCTCTCTACTCCTCAATCTCCAGCTTTCCTTTTACCTTCCTCACTAACAAGTTGCTATGTGGCAGGTGTTTAAATCAATAACCCTGATGTAGCCGTGTTTAATGTATTAATGAGTGGGATGACAGCTACAGTGCTGAGATGACATGGTCTTTGGGTTTCCTTTGAATAACAAGGGTCTGTCAGGTACAAGACCATTCAGCCGAGTAATAATAACATGATTGCTGTTTACCCTAACCTGTGTGTGTGTGTGTGTGTGTGTGTGTGTGGCTGTTTACCAGAGTAGACCAGCCCTGGGCTACAGTACCTATAAAGCTATGACTGGATAATGAACACAAAATCCCCTTTAAATGACTTCAGCAGCTATGTGGAGGTAAGAATAGAGGAAACAGGATGGTGTCGTGACAGACAGGAGGCTGGGCGGTGTCGTAACAGAGAACAGACGGGAGGCTGGGCGGTGTCGTAACAGAGAACAGACGGGAGGCTGGGCGGTGTCGTAACAGAGAACAGACGGGAGGCTGGGCGGTGTCGTAACAGAGAACAGACGGGAGGCTGGGCGGTGTCGTAACAGAGAACAGACGGGAGGCTGGGCGGTGTCGTAACAGAGAACAGACGGGAGGCTGGGCGGTGTCGTAACAGAGAACAGACGGGAGGCTGGGCGGTGTCGTAACAGAGAACAGACGGGAGGCTGGGCGGTGTCGTAACAGAGAACAGACAGGAGGCTGGGCGGTGTCGTAACAGAGAACAGACGGGAGGCTGGGCGGTGTCGTAACAGAGAACAGACGGGAGGCTGGGCGGTGTCGTAACAGAGAACAGACAGGAGGCTGGGCGGTGTTGTAACAGAAGACAGGAAGCAGGACGGTGTTGTAACAGAAGACAGTAAGCAGGACGGTGTTGTAACAGAAGACAGGAAGCAGGACGGTGTTGTAACAGAAGACAGGAAGCAGGACGGTGTTGTAACAGAAGACAGGAAGCAGGACGGTGTTGTAACAGAAGACAGGAAGCAGGACGGTGTTGTAACAGAACAGACAGGAAGCAGGACGGTGTTGTAACAGAACAGACAGGAAGCAGGATGGTGTTGTAACAGAACAGACAGGAAGCAGGACGGTGTTGTAACAGAACAGACAGGAAGCTGGACGGTGCTGTAACAGAAGACAGGACGTTGGACGGTGTTGTAACAGAACAGACAGGAAGCAGGACGGTGTTGTAACAGAACAGACAGGAAGCAGGACGGTGTTGTAACAGAACAGACAGGAAGCTGGATGGTGTTGTAGGTTGGATAATAAGACAGAAAAAAACTAATTCAGAACACAAATCATAGAGCTGGAGTGACATCAAAAAGCGTGAGTGTTCTGCTCAGCTATTGGTGGGGGCTATGAGAGAGTGGTCTTGGATGCATCCTTTGTGAAATGCACCATGGGAACCCAGCGTGGTCAGGTAATCAGGTCACACTCTACCAACACTTCCCTAGTTGGCCTTCCTCTCTCGTTAAACAGGAAGAACTGTGCTGTCATATACCTACAGAGGTCAGTGAAGGTCTCACCCACAGACATCCAATGACTAGAATGGACATCCTCATTTCATTTGCTTTGGTGTGAGGGGCTTTGTCCATTCTAGTAATTATATTTCTATGTGACGTATGTTCTAATAATTCAGATGTTCTCCGTTTTACCCATCTGGTCCATGAAGGAGACAAATCACTAGAAGGTTATGTCCCTGCTAGTTTATCTAGCCTATTTCTATGGTCTTATTACATTATGTCTGTTCTAGTATATCTAGTTCTATGTTGTCAGCCTCACCATCTGGTCCATGAAGGAGACAAATCACTAGAAGGTTATGTCCCTGCTAGTTTATCTAGCCTATTTCTATGGTCTTATTACATTATGTCTGTTCTAGTATATCTAGTTCTATGTTGTCAGCCTCACCATCTGGTCCATGAAGGAGACAAATCACTAGAAGGTTATGTCCCTGCTAGCTTATCGAGCCTATTTCTATGGTCTTATTACATTATGTCTGTTCTAGTATATCTAGTTCTATGTTGTCAGCCTCACCATCTGGTCCATGAAGGAGACAAATCACTAGAAGGTTATGTCCCTGCTAGCTTATCTAGCCTATTTCTATGGTCTTATTACATTGTCTGTTCTAGTATATCTAGTTCTATGTTGTCAGCCTCACCATCTGGTCCATGAAGGAGACAAATCACTAGAAGGTTATGTCCCTGCTAGCTTATCTAGCCTATTTCTATGGTCTTATTACATTATGTCTGTTCTAGTATATCTAGTTCTATGTTGTCAGCCTCACCATCTGGTCCATGAAGGAGACAAATCACTAGAAGGTTATGTCCCTGCTAGCTTATCTAGCCTATTTCTATGGTCTTATTACATTATGTCTGTTCTAGTATATCTAGTTCTATGTTGTCAGCCTCACCATCTGGTCCATGAAGGAGACAAATCACTAGAAGGTTATGTCCCTGCTAGCTTATCAAGCCTATTTCTATGGTCTTATTACATTATGTCTGTTCTAGTATATCTAGTTCTATGTTGTCAGTCTCACCATCTGGTCCATGAAGGAGACAAAGCACCAGAAGGCGTCCACCTCGTTCTCCATCACATAGAGGATCGGAGACAGCAGGTCACTCATACCCTGGACATAGCCTGGTGACAGAGAGAAAAGAACCCGCTTTAGTCAGTCAGCCAGTAAGTCAGCCAGTCAGCCAGCAAGTCAGTCAGCCAGGCCAGTCAAAGCCTGGTGGTGACAGAGAGAACACAACCCGGTTTAGTCAGCCTGTCAGTCAGCCAGCCAGCCAGCCAGCCAGCCAGTCAAAGCCTGGTGGTGACATAGAGAACACAACCCGGTTTAGTCAGTCAGCCAGTCAGCCAGCCAGTCAGCCAGTCAGCCAGTCAGCCAGTCAAAGCCTGGTGGTGACAGAGAGAACACAACCCGGTTTAGTCAGTCAGTCAGTCAGCCAGTCAGTCAGTCAGTCAGCCAGCCAGCCAGTCAGTCAATCAGCCAGTCAGCCAGCCAGTCAGCCAGTCAGCCAGTCAGCCAGTCAGCCAGTCAGCCAGCCAATCCCTGGTGGTGACAGAGAGGATTTGAAACAGTTCTGGAGAGCTTTCATACCAACACAATCTTGACCACAGGAGGTTGGTGGCACCTTAATCAGGGAGGACTGGCTCGTGGTAATGGCTGGAGCGGAATCAGTGGAATGGTATCAAATACATCCAACACATGGTTTCCATGTGTTTGATAACATTACATTCGCTCCCATTCCAGCCATTATGATCAGCCGTCCTCCCTCAGCAGCCTCCTCTGATCACGTCTGGTGCTGAGTGGCATGTAGTATTTATTGTTGGTGAATCCTCAGTGAAAACCCAGTAGAGGCTGAGTACATTCAGTATGACAAGCGTGGTCTTACCCAGGTCAAAGTCATTCAGAATGACAAGCGTGGTCTTACCCAGGTCAAAGTCATTCAGAATGACAAGCGTGGTCTTACCCAGGTCAAAGTCATTCAGAATGACAAGCGTGGTCTTACCCAGGTCAAAGTCATTCAGAATGACAAGCGTGGTCTTACCCAGGTCAAAGTCATTCAGAATGACAAGCGTGGTCTTACCCAGGTCAAAGTCATTCAGTATGACAAGCGTGGTCTTACCCAGGTCAAAGTCATTCAGTATGACAAGCGTGGTCTTACCCAGGTCAAAGTCATTCAGTATGACAAGCGTGGTCTTACCCAGGTCAAAGTCATTCAGTATGACAAGCGTGGTCTTACCCAGGTCAAAGTCATTCAGTATGACAAGCGTGGTCTTACCCAGGTCAAAGTCATTCAGTATGACCAGCGTGGTCTTACCCAGGTCAAAGTCATTCAGTATGACCAGCGTGGTCTTACCCAGGTCAAAGTCATTCAGTATGACAAGCGTGGTCTTACCCAGGTCAAAGTCATTCAGTATGACCAGCGTGGTCTTACCCAGGTCAAAGTCATTCAGTATGACAAGCGTGGTCTTACCCAGGTCAAAGTCATTCAGTATGACCAGCGTGGTCTTACCCAGGTCAAAGTCATTCAGTATGACAAGCCCAGGTCAAAGTCATTCAGTATGACCTGGTCTTACCCAGGTTAAAGTCATTCAGTATGACAAGCGTGGTCTTACCCAGGTCAAAGTCATTCAGAATGACAAGCGTGGTCTTACCCAGGTCAAAGTCATTCAGAATGACAAGCGTGGTCTTACCCAGGTCAAAGTCATTCAGTATGACAAGCGTGGTCTTACCCAGGTCAAAGTCATTCAGAATGACAAGCGTGGTCTTACCCAGGTCAAAGTCATTCAGAATGACAAGCGTGGTCTTACCCAGGTCAAAGTCATTCAGTATGACAAGCGTGGTCTTACCCAGGTCAAAGTCATTCAGTATGACAAGCGTGGTCTTACCCAGGTCAAAGTCATTCAGAATGACAAGCGTGGTCTTACCCAGGTCAAAGTCATTCAGAATGACAAGCTTTGTCTTACCCAGGTCAAAGTCATTCAGTATGACAAGCGTGGTCTTACCCAGGTCAAAGTCATTCAGAATGACAAGCGTGGTCTTACCCAGGTCAAAGTCATTCAGAATGACAAGCGTGGTCTTTCCCAGGTCAAAGTCATTCAGTATGACAAGCGTGGTCTTACCCAGGTCAAAGTCATTCAGAATGACAAGCGTGGTCTTACCCAGGTCAAAGTCATTCAGAATGACAAGCTTTGTCTTACCCAGGTCAAAGTCATTCAGTATGACAAGCGTGGTCTTACCCAGGTCAAAGTCATTCAGTATGACAAGCGTGGTCTTACCCAGGTCAAAGTCATTCAGTATGACAAGCGTGGTCTTACCCAGGTCAAAGTCATTCAGTATGACCAGCGTGGTCTTACCCAGGTCAAAGTCATTCAGAATGACAAGCGTGGTCTTACCCAGGTCAAAGTCATTCAGTATGACAAGCGTGGTCTGACCCAGGTCAAAGTCATTCAGAATGACAAGCGTGGTCTGACCCAGGTCAAAGTCATTCAGAATGACAAGCGTGGTCTTACCCAGGTCAAAGTCATTCAGAATGACAAGCGTGGTCTTACCCAGGCCAAAGTCATTCAGAATGACAAGCGTGGTCTTACCCAGGTCAAAGTCATTCAGTATGACAAGCGTGGTCTTACCCAGGTCAAAGTCATTCAGAATGACAAGCGTGGTCTTACCCGGGTCAAAGTCATTCAGTATGACAAGCGTGGTCTTACCCAGGTCAAAGTCATTCAGAATGACCAGCGTGGTCTTACCCAGGTCAAAGTCATTCAGAATGACAAGCGTGGTCTTACCCAGGTCAAAGTCATTCAGTATGACAAGCGTGGTCTGACCCAGGTCAAAGTCATTCAGAATGACAAGCGTGGTCTGACCCAGGTCAAAGTCATTCAGAATGACAAGCGTGGTCTTACCCAGGTCAAAGTCATTCAGAATGACAAGCGTGGTCTTACCCAGGCCAAAGTCATTCAGAATGACAAGCGTGGTCTTACCCAGGTCAAAGTCATTCAGTATGACCTGGTCTTACCCAGGTCAAAGTCATTCAGAATGACAAGCGTGGTCTTACCCGGGTCAAAGTCATTCAGTATGACAAGCGTGGTCTTACCCAGGTCAAAGTCATTCAGAATGACAAGCGTGGTCTTACCCGGGTCAAAGTCATTCAGTATGACAAGCGTGGTCTTACCCAGGTCAAAGTCATTCAGTATGACAAGCGTGGTCTTACCCAGGTCAAAGTCATTCAGAATGACAAGCGTGGTCTTACCCAGGTCAAAGTCATTCAGAATGACAAGCGTGGTCTTACCCAGGTCAAAGTCATTCAGTATGACAAGCGTGGTCTTACCCAGGTCAAAGTCATTCAGAATGACAAGCGTGGTCTTACCCAGGTCAAAGTCATTCAGAATGACAAGCATTGTCTTACCCAGGTCAAAGTCATTCAGTATGACAAGCGTGGTCTTTCCCAGGTCAAAGTCATTCAGTATGACAAGCGTGGTCTTACCCAGGTCAAAGTCATTCAGTATGACAAGCGTGGTCTTACCCAGGTCAAAGTCATTCAGTATGACAAGCGTGGTCTTACCCAGGTCAAAGTCATTCAGAATGACAAGGGTGGTCTTTCCCAGGTCAAAGTCATTCAGTATGACAAGCGTGGTCTTACCCAGGTCAAAGTCATTCAGAATGACAAGCGTGGTCTTACCCAGGTCAAAGTCATTCAGAATGACAAGCGTGGTCTTACCCAGGTCAAAGTCATTCAGAATGACAAGCTTTGTCTTACCCAGGTCAAAGTCATTCAGTATGACAAGCGTGGTCTTACCCAGGTCAAAGTCATTCAGTATGACAAGCGTGGTCTTACCCAGGTCAAAGTCATTCAGAATGACAAGCGTGGTCTTACCCAGGTTAAAGTCATTCAGAATGACAAGCGTGGTCTTACCCAGGTCAAAGTCATACATGCAGTATGACCAGCGTGGTCTTACCCAGGTCAAAGTCATTCAGTATGACAAGCGTGGTCTTACCCAGGTCAAAGTCATTCAGTATGACAAGCGTGGTCTTACCCAGGTTAAAGTCATTCAGAATGACAAGCGTGGTCTTACCCAGGTCAAAGTCATACATGCAGTATGACCAGCGTGGTCTTACCCAGGTCAAAGTCATTCAGTATGACAAGCGTGGTCTTACCCAGGTCAAAGTCATTCAGTATGACAAGCGTGGTCTTACCCAGGTCAAAGTCATTCAGTATGACCTGGTCTTACCCAGGTTAAAGTCATTCAGAATGACAAGCGTGGTCTTACCCAGGTCAAAGTCATTCAGAATGACAAGCGTGGTCTTACCCAGGTTAAAGTCATTCAGAATGACAAGCGTGGTCTTACCCAGGTCAAAGTCATACATGCAGTATGACCAGCGTGGTCTTACCCAGGTCAAAGTCATTCAGTATGACAAGCGTGGTCTTACCCAGGTCAAAGTCATTCAGTATGACAAGCGTGGTCTTACCCAGGTCAAAGTCATTCAGTATGACCTGGTCTTACCCAGGTTAAAGTCATTCAGAATGACAAGCGTGGTCTTACCCAGGTCAAAGTCATTCAGAATGACAAGCGTGGTCTTACCCAGGTTAAAGTCATTCAGAATGACAAGCGTGGTCTTACCCAGGTCAAAGTCATACATGCAGTATGACCAGCGTGGTCTTACCCAGGTCAAAGTCATTCAGTATGACAAGCGTGGTCTTACCCAGGTCAAAGTCATTCAGTATGACAAGCGTGGTCTTACCCAGGTCAAAGTCATTCAGAATGACAAGCGTGGTCTTACCCAGGTCAAAGTCATTCAGTATGACAAGCGTGGTCTTACCCAGGTCAAAGCCATTCAGTATGACAAGCGTGGTCTTACCCAGGTCAAAGTCATTCAGAATGACAAGCGTGGTCTTACCCAGTTCAAAGTCATTCAGAATGACAAGCGTGGTCTTACCCAGGTCAAAGTCATTCAGTATGACAAGCGTGGTCTTACCCAGGTCAAAGTCATTCAGTATGACAAGCGTGGTCTTACCCATGTCAAAGTCATTCAGAATGACAAGCGTGGTCTTACCCAGGTCAAAGTCATTCAGAATGACAAGCATTGTCTTACCCAGGTCAAAGTCATTCAGTATGACAAGCGTGGTCTTTCCCAGGTCAAAGTCATTCAGTATGACAAGCGTGGTCTTACCCAGGTCAAAGTCATTCAGAATGACAAGCGTGGTCTTACCCAGGTCAAAGTCATTCAGTATGACAAGCGTGGTCTTACCCAGGTCAAAGTCATTCAGTATGACAAGCGTGGTCTTACCCAGGTCAAAGTCATTCAGTATGACAAGCGTGGTCTTACCCAGGTCAAAGTCATTCAGTATGACAAGCGTGGTCTTACCCAGGTCAAAGTCATTCAGAATGACAAGGGTGGTCTTTCCCAGGTCAAAGTCATTCAGTATGACAAGCGTGGTCTTACCCAGGTCAAAGTCATTCAGAATGACAAGCGTGGTCTTACCCAGGTCAAAGTCATTCAGAATGACAAGCGTGGTCTTACCCAGGTCAAAGTCATTCAGAATGACAAGCTTTGTCTTACCCAGGTCAAAGTCATTCAGTATGACAAGCGTGGTCTTACCCAGGTCAAAGTCATTCAGTATGACAAGCGTGGTCTTACCCAGGTCAAAGTCATTCAGTATGACCAGCGTGGTCTTACCCAGGTCAAAGTCATTCAGAATGACAAGCGTGGTCTTACCCAGGTCAAAGTCATTCAGTATGACAAGCGTGGTCTGACCCAGGTCAAAGTCATTCAGAATGACAAGCGTGGTCTGACCCAGGTCAAAGTCATTCAGAATGACAAGCGTGGTCTTACCCAGGTCAAAGTCATTCAGAATGACAAGCGTGGTCTTACCCAGGTCAAAGTCATTCAGAATGACAAGCGTGGTCTTACCCAGGTCAAAGTCATTCAGAATGACAAGCGTGGTCTTACCCAGGTCAAAGTCATTCAGAATGACAAGCGTGGTCTTACCCAGGTCAAAGTCATTCAGAATGACAAGCGTGGTCTTACCCAGGTCAAAGTCATTCAGTATGACAAGCGTGGTCATACCCAGGTCAAAGTCATTCAGAATGACAAGCGTGGTCTTACCCGGGTCAAAGTCATTCAGTATGACAAGCGTGGTCTTACCCGGGTCAAAGTCATTCAGAATGACAAGCGTGGTCTTACCCGGGTCAAAGTCATTCAGAATGACAAGCGTGGTCTTACCCAGGTCAAAGTCATTCAGTATGACAAGCGTGGTCTTACCCAGGTCAAAGTCATTCAGTATGACAAGCGTGGTCTTACCCAGGTCAAAGTCATTCAGAATGACAAGCTTTCTCTTACCCAGGTCAAAGTCATTCAGAATGACAAGCGTGGTCTTACCCAGGTCAAAGTCATTCAGAATGACAAGCATTGTCTTACCCAGGTCAAAGTCATTCAGTATGACAAGCGTGGTCTTTCCCAGGTCAAAGTCATTCAGTATGACAAGCGTGGTCTTACCCAGGTCAAAGTCATTCAGAATGACAAGCGTGGTCTTACCCAGGTCAAAGTCATACATGCAGTAGGTCATGAGGACATCGTGCAGCAGAATCAGTCCTGGGTTGTCTGGTCCTTCATAGAAAGGGTTGGTCCTGTCTGTCCTGTTCACGTCTTTCTCTGTGGAGGAAATCAACACAGTCACAGGCCTCAGAATCCCCTTTATTCACCAAATACATTTGGATGTAGAGGATTTGACTCAGTGAAACGGTGCTGCTACAGGGTTACAGACAGACAATAACAGACTAAATATATAGATGTAGAATTTACACCAGCCATCGTGACTGACTGACTATGTTTATCTGTCCTGTTTACTTCTGTCTCTGTAGAGGGAACTAACAGCCACCAGTATTCATAAAGAATAGGAGGGTCTGTCTCTGTAGAGGGAACTAACAGCCACCAGTATTCATAAAGAATAGGAGGGTCTGTCTCTGTAGAGGGAACTAACAGCCACCAGTATTCATAAAGAATAGGAGGGTCTGTCTCTGTAGAGGGAACTAACAGCCACCAGTATTCATAAAGAATAGGAGGGTCTTTCTCTGTAGAGGGAACTAACAGCTACCAGTATTCATAAAGAATAGGAGGGTCTTTCTCTGTAGAGGGAACTAACAGCCACTAGTATTCATAAAGAAGAGGAGGGTCTTTCTCTGTAGAGGGAACTAACAGCCACCAGTATTCATAAAGAAGAGGAGGGTCTGTCTCTGTAGAGGGAACTAACAGCCACCAGTATTCATAAAGAAGAGGAGGGTCTGTCTCTGTAGAGGGAACTAACAGCCACCAGTATTCATAAAGAATAGGAGGGTCTTTCTCTGTAGAGGGAACTAACAGCCACCAGTATTCATAAAGAATAGGAGGGTCAGATGACATGGACAGAAGGAACCTGATCGTAGATCAGCACTCCCAACTCAGAGACGCTTTATGAATACAGGCCCCGACTTCACCACTGGTCTGGTCTGCCCGATTGTCCTCAGACATAAAGTTTACTACCAGGAGTTGAAATCAGAAATGAAACCAGCAGCACTTCAACAGTTCAGCATTTCTCCGTGCCAGCCACCGCTCATTTCCATATTCATTTCAGCTGACATTTACAGAGAGCACACAACTCTAACCCTGTTACAACCGGAGCCTAATTTCAATCCTTTGAATAGAAGGGGGGAGCGACTCAGAGAGGGAGAGAGAGAGAATAAAGAGACGGAGAGAACAGAAATGCCAAGTCCATTGAGGAGCCAGCCAGATCCAGTATGGATCATTCCTCAACGATCAGGAGGAGATGAGATCCCATTACCTGGCTGACATGGGCCCTGTCCCAAATGACAACCTACTGCCTATTTAGTGCACATAGGGCTCAGGTCAAAAGTAGTGCACTATATACACAGGGTATAAGATGACATTTGGGACGCAGCCACGGGGCTGGGTTCTACAGGCTGACGACGCTGATGGAATATTGAATAAATAAAACACGGGGTTGATCCGATGGGAGCCTGATTGATTCCAGTCTCAGCTCAGACTTCAAGTAGCTAAACTAGGAAAGGTGTCACACTTTGTTTCAAATGGTTTTGCTGAGCAGTTTGGGGTTCAGACCCGGACAAATGTGGCCAACTTTTGTTCTTCACTGGCTGTGGGGGGGGAGTTAAGTTGCTGACTGAGGCTGTTGGAACAAGGAGTCTAACTCATTAACATATTGGAAAGGTATCCTGTTTGCCACAGTGCCCATTGTTCAAACCACGTAACCATCCTACTGTCAGACCAATAGAATCAAATAGAATACAACTATTGTCCATCGGTTAGAAGGGAAAACTGTCTTCTGGCTTCCCCAACAACCCCAGACAGAGACCCCAGACAGAGACCAAGGGTCAGCAGCAGCGCCCCTGGATGAAGAGGAATCGTAGGGGGTTAAGTCCCTTGATCAAGGGCACAATGGCAGGATATGTTACATGGGATGAAAGCCTTTTGGCTGATGGTCTAACGGCCAGGCTATTATCTGGTGACTAACATTATGTTAGAAGTGATGATGATGATGATTACCTATTAGACTCCTGACTAACATTCTGTTAGAAGTGATGAAGGTGATGATTATTACCTATTAGACTCTTGACTAACATTATGTTAGAAGTGATGATGATGGTGATTACCTATTAGACTCCTGACTAACATGTTATAAGTGATGATGATGATGGTGATTACCTATTAGACTCCTGACTAACATTCTGTTAGAAGTGATGATGATGAAGATTACCTATTAGACTCCTGACTAACATTCTGTTAGAAGTGATGATGATGATGGTGATTACCTATTAGACTCCTGACTAACATTCTGTTAGAAGTGATGATGATGATGGTGATTACCTATTAGACTCCTGACTAACATTCTGTTAGAAGTGATGACGATGGTGATTACCTATTAGACTCCTGACTAACATTCTGTTAGAAGTGATGATGATGATGGTGATTACCTATTAGACTCCTGACTAACATTCTGTTAGAAGTGATGATGATGATGAAGATTACCTATTAGACTCCTGACTAACATTCTGTTAGAAGTGATGATGATGATGGTGATTACCTATTAGACTCCTGACTAACATTCTGTTAGAAGTGATGATGATGATGATTACCTATTAGACTCCTGACTAACATTCTGTTAGAAGTGATGATGATGATGAAGATTACCTAGACTCCTGACTAACATTCTGTTAGAAGTGATGATGATGATGAAGATTACCTATTAGACTCCTGACTAACATGTTATAAGTGATGATGATGATGGTGATTACCTATTAGACTCCTGACTAACATTCTGTTAGAAGTGATGATGATGATGGTGATTACCTATTAGACTCCTGACTAACATTCTGTTAGAAGTGATGACGATGGTGATTACCTATTAGACTCCTGACTAACATTCTGTTAGAAGTGATGATGATGATGGTGATTACCTATTAGACTCCTGACTAACATTCTGTTAGAAGTGATGATGATGAAGATTACCTATTAGACTCCTGACTAACATTCTGTTAGAAGTGATGATGATGAAGATTACCTATTAGACTCCTGACTAACATTCTGTTAGAAGTGATGATGATGATGATGGTGATTACCTATTAGACTCCTGACTAACATTCTGTTAGAAGTGATGATGATGGTGATGAAGGTGATTACCTATTAGACTCCTGACTAACATTCTGTTAGAAGTGATGATGAAGATGATTACCTATTAGACTCCTGACTAACATTATGTTATAAGTGATGATGATGATGGTGATTACCTATTAGACTCCTGACTAACATTCTGTTAGAAGTGATGATGATGAAGATTACCTATTAGACTCCTGACTAACATTCTGTTATTAGTGATGATGATGAAGATGATTACCTATTAGACTGACTAACATTCTGTTATTAGTGATGATGATGATGGTGATTACCTATTAGACTGACTAACATTCTGTTATTAGTGATGATGACGATGGTGATTACCTATTAGACTCCTGTGGTCTCTAAACATGCTGTTGTGTTTCTCCTGCTCCTCACTCACTGACTTCCACTGGAGCTTCATACGGAAGTACTCATCCCTGAGGAAAGAGGATGAGAAGAGAGGGGGAATAAGTACTCATCCCTGAGGAAAGAGGATGAGAAGAGAGGATGAGAAAAGAGGGAATAAGTACTTATCCCTGAGGAAAGTAAAGGAGTGAGACGACAGGAAATATTTCACATTACATTAGGTGAGAGGGAAAAAAATCGAGTTACATATCGCAATATTACTTTGGACCATATTATAGATACCTTGACTCCAAGTAAAAAAATATATAAATGTATCTATTTTTAGATTTTGCTAGGTAGTGTTAGCTAGCGCTAGTTTGCTTTACCTGTGCCAAAACACTGGTATTTTGTCCTATAGCTTGTTCTCCATCTTCTTTTTAAAAGCCCAGTGCAGTCAAACTTGAGTTTCCCAGAAATAATTTGATATTGAGACAAAAAAAACAGTTGCATTGGACCTTTTAAATAGTGACCCAATGTGTTTTCAGTACTTATTTCCATGACTGATCAAAAAGACAATTAGTTAGCAATATGTTTGGAACATCAAATCGCAAATATCGAATCGTAATACATATAGAATCAGCACATAAGTATCGTGGTCATATCGTATCGTGATCGTATCGTGATCATATCGTGATCATATCGTGATCATATCGTGATCATATCGTATCGTGAGGTCCCTGACAATTCCCAGCCCTCATTCAGGGTGTGTTGACTGTGTGACGTTTAAACAGAATAGTATGGACCACTTCCCTTCAGCTGGTTTTCAACATAACCGGGTGCTGTGCTATGAGAACTAGTACTCTCTTCATACAGTGCTCTCAACACCATCTGAACAGCAACATTTGTTTTCAAACTGAAATGTATTAGTCATTCTTAAATACAAGTCATATTACTTGTAAATGTAAAGCTTACTGATTCATAAAACGTTGTGAAGATCTCTCTACGAGCACAAAGACAACATGAAGTGAGAGTTGTTGGGTTTTCCTGTCCTAGTATTATATCAACAGTGCTGTTATGATGCAGATCTGACAGAGAGCATGTGCCAACCATGGAGGAGCTCCCAGTCTCCTAATGAGTAGGAGTGTCTCTTACGTTTTCCTCTCGGTCAGACGACTCCTCTCCTCCTGGGTGCTCTCCCAGGGGAAGTAGCCCAGCAGGAACTTCCATCCCTCCTTCCTCAACACATGACACAGACCCTAGGAGGGACGGAGAGACAGACAGAGGGATGGGGAGGGACGGAGAGACAGACAGAGGGATGGGGAGGGAGAGAGAGACAGACAGAGGGATGGGGAGGGACGGAGAGACAGACAGAGGGATGGGGAGGGAGAGAGAGAAAGAAAGAGA
This sequence comes from Salvelinus namaycush, assembly GCF_016432855.1. Lineage (NCBI taxonomy): Eukaryota > Metazoa > Chordata > Actinopteri > Salmoniformes > Salmonidae > Salvelinus > Salvelinus namaycush. The sequence continues at coordinate 65,006 of NW_024058208.1, forward strand.
GACGGACAGCTTTTATTTCCACAGTAAGTAACAAACAAAACAGGCCTAACAGAGCTATTCCAGTTTCAACTCAGCCTTCGACTTCCAACTGTTGCGTCAGAGAGAGACGCGGTGTCGGGAGACAAAACAATCTCTGAAACGCGGCTGACCCCCACTTCTATATCCTTCATGTAGAGAGACTACAGAGGCCTCAGATACTGCCGTTAATGAGTGTTCTGCCTCACTGCTCAAGGCCACAGCCACAGGCCATAGACTCACAATGCAGTATGGATGAGCTACTGTAGCTAGCTCTGTCAAGGATGAACAGTATATGTAGGAATTAAAAGCACTGATGGGTTTGTGCTGTTGCTACTCTCTTAATTAACAGCAGAGGGCGTGTGTGTGGTGTGTGTGTGTGAGATACAGAGACTGTCCCGTTTGATCATGTGTTTCAGTGTGTTATATCCTGGTGTTTCAGTGTGTTATATCCTGCTGTATTTAGTTGGTTCCTGGGGTTTCAGTGTGTTATATCCTGGTGTTTCAGTGTGTTACATCCTGCTGTATTTAGTTGGTTCCTGGTGTTTCAGTGTGTTATATCCTGGTGTTTCAGTGTGTTATATCCTGGTGTATTTAGTTGGTTCCTGGTGTTTCAGTGTGTTATATCCTGCTGTATTTAGCTGGTTCCTGGTGTTTCAGTGTGTTACATCCTGCTGTATTTAGTTGGTTCCTGGTGTTTCAGTGTGTTATATCCTGGTGTTTCAGTGTGTTATATCCTGGTGTATTTAGTTGGTTCCTGGTGTTTCAGTGTGTTATATCCTGCTGTATTTAGTTGGTTCCTGGTGTTTCAGTGTGTTATATCCTGCTGTATTTAGCTGGTTCCTGGTGTTTCAGTGTGTTATATCCTGCTGTATTTAGTTGGTTCCTGGTGTTTCAGTGTGTTATATCCTGCTGTATTTAGTTGGTTCCTGGTGTTTCAGTGTGTTATATCCTGCTGTATTTAGTTGGTTCCTGGTGTTTCAGTGTGTTACATCCTGCTGTATTTAGTTGGTTCCTGGTGTTTCAGTGTGTTATATCCTGGTGTTTCAGTGTGTTATATCCTGGTGTATTTAGTTGGTTCCTGGTGTTTCAGTGTGTTATATCCTGCTGTATTTAGCTGGTTCCTGGTGTTTGTGTGTTATATCCTGTTGTTTCAGTGTGTTATATCCTGGTGTTTCAGTGTGTTATATCCTGCTGTATTTAGTTGGTTCCTGTTGTTTCAGTGTGTTATATCCTGGTGTTTCAGTGTGTTATATCCTGTTGTTTCAGTGTGTTATATCCTGTTGTTTCAGTGTGTTATATCCTGTTGTTTCAGTGTGTTATATCCTGTTGTTTCAGTGTGTTATATCCTGGTGTTTCAGTGTGTTATATCCTGCTGTATTTAGTTGGTTCCTGGTGTTTCAGTGTGTTATATCCTGTTGTTTCAGTGTGTTATATCCTGGTGTTTCAGTGTGTTATATCCTGGTGTATTTAGTTGGTTCCTGGTGTTTCAGTGTGTTATATCCTGCTGTATTTAGCTGGTTCCTGGTGTTTCAGTGTGTTATATCCTGTTGTTTCAGTGTGTTATATCCTGGTGTTTCAGTGTGTTATATCCTGGTGTTTCAGTGTGTTACATCCTGCTGTATTTAGTTGGTTCCTGGTGTTTCAGTGTGTTATATCCTGGTGTTTCAGTGTGTTATATCCTGGTGTATTTAGTTGGTTCCTGGTGTTTCAGTGTGTTATATCCTGCTGTATTTAGCTGGTTCCTGGTGTTTGTGTGTTATATCCTGTTGTTTCAGTGTGTTATATCCTGGTGTTTCAGTGTGTTATATCCTGCTGTATTTAGTTGGTTCCTGGTGTTTCAGTGTGTTATATCCTGTTGTTTCAGTGTGTTATATCCTGGTGTTTCAGTGTGTTATATCCTGTTGTTTCAGTGTGTTATATCCTGTTGTTTCAGTGTGTTATATCCTGTTGTTTCAGTGTGTTATATCCTGTTGTTTCAGTGTGTTATATCCTGGTGTTTCAGTGTGTTATATCCTGCTGTATTTAGTTGGTTCCTGGTGTTTCAGTGTGTTATATCCTGTTGTTTCAGTGTGTTATATCCTGGTGTTTCAGTGTGTTATATCCTGGTGTATTTAGTTGGTTCCTGGTGTTTCAGTGTGTTATATCCTGCTGTATTTAGCTGGTTCCTGGTGTTTCAGTGTGTTATATCCTGTTGTTTCAGTGTGTTATATCCTGGTGTTTCAGTGTGTTATATCCTGGTGTATTTAGTTGGTTCCTGGTGTTTCAGTGTGTTACATCCTGCTGTATTTAGTTGGTTCCTGGTGTTTCAGTGTGTTATATCCTGGTGTTTCAGTGTGTTATATTCTGCTGTATTTAGTTGGTTCCTGGGGTTTCAGTGTGTTATATCCTGGTGTTTGTGTGTTATATCCTGGTGTTTCAGTGTGTTACATCCTGCTGTATTTAGTTGGTTCCTGGTGTTTCAGTGTGTTATATCCTGGTGTTTCAGTGTGTTATATTCTGCTGTATTTAGTTGGTTCCTGGGGTTTCAGTGTGTTATATCCTGGTGTTTCAGTGTGTTATATCCTGGTGTTTCAGTGTGTTACATCCTGCTGTATTTAGTTGGTTCCTGGGGTTTCAGTGTGTTATATCCTGGTGTTTCAGTGTGTTATATCCTGCTGTATTTAGTTGGTTCCTGGGGTTTCAGTGTGTTATATCCTGGTGTTTCAGTGTGTTACATCCTGCTGTATTTAGTTGGTTCCTGGTGTTTCAGTGTGTTATATCCTGGTGTTTCAGTGTGTTATATCCTGGTGTATTTAGTTGGTTCCTGGTGTTTCAGTGTGTTATATCCTGGTGTTTCAGTGTGTTATATCCTGGTGTTTCAGTGTGTTATATCCTGTTGTTTCAGTGTGTTATATCCTGTTGTTTCAGTGTGTTATATCCTGTTGTTTCAGTGTGTTATATCCTGTTGTTTCAGTGTGTTATATCCTGGTGTTTCAGTGTGTTATATCCTGCTGTATTTAGTTGGTTCCTGGTGTTTCAGTGTGTTATATCCTGTTGTTTCAGTGTGTTATATCCTGGTGTTTCAGTGTGTTATATCCTGGTGTATTTAGTTGGTTCCTGGTGTTTCAGTGTGTTATATCCTGCTGTATTTAGCTGGTTCCTGGTGTTTCAGTGTGTTATATCCTGTTGTTTCAGTGTGTTATATCCTGGTGTTTCAGTGTGTTATATCCTGGTGTATTTAGTTGGTTCCTGGTGTTTCAGTGTGTTACATCCTGCTGTATTTAGTTGGTTCCTGGTGTTTCAGTGTGTTATATCCTGCTGTATTTAGTTGGTTCCTGGTGTTTCAGTGTGTTATATCCTGCTGTATTTAGTTGGTTCCTGGTGTTTCAGTGTGTTATATCCTGCTGTTTCAGTGTGTTATATCCTGGTGTTTCAGTGTGTTATATCCTGCTGTATTTAGTTGGTTCCTGGTGTTTCAGTGTGTTATATCCTGCTGTTTCAGTGTTATATCCTGGTGTTTCAGTGTGTTACATCCTGCTGTATTTAGTTGGTTCCTGGTGTTTCAGTGTGTTATATCCTGGTGTTTCAGTGTGTTATATTCTGCTGTATTTAGTTGGTTCCTGGGGTTTCAGTGTGTTATATCCTGGTGTTTCAGTGTGTTATATCCTGGTGTTTCAGTGTGTTACATCCTGCTGTATTTAGTTGGTTCCTGGGGTTTCAGTGTGTTATATCCTGGTGTTTCAGTGTGTTATATCCTGCTGTATTTAGTTGGTTCCTGGGGTTTCAGTGTGTTATATCCTGGTGTTTCAGTGTGTTACATCCTGCTGTATTTAGTTGGTTCCTGGTGTTTCAGTGTGTTATATCCTGGTGTTTCAGTGTGTTATATCCTGGTGTATTTAGTTGGTTCCTGGTGTTTCAGTGTGTTATATCCTGGTGTTTCAGTGTGTTATATCCTGCTGTTTCAGTGTTATATCCTGGTGTTTCAGTGTGTTACATCCTGCTGTATTTAGTTGGTTCCTGGTGTTTCAGTGTGTTATATCCTGGTGTTTCAGTGTGTTATATTCTGCTGTATTTAGTTGGTTCCTGGGGTTTCAGTGTGTTATATCCTGGTGTTTCAGTGTGTTATATCCTGGTGTTTCAGTGTGTTACATCCTGCTGTATTTAGTTGGTTCCTGGGGTTTCAGTGTGTTATATCCTGGTGTTTCAGTGTGTTATATCCTGCTGTATTTAGTTGGTTCCTGGGGTTTCAGTGTGTTATATCCTGGTGTTTCAGTGTGTTACATCCTGCTGTATTTAGTTGGTTCCTGGTGTTTCAGTGTGTTATATCCTGGTGTTTCAGTGTGTTATATCCTGGTGTATTTAGTTGGTTCCTGGTGTTTCAGTGTGTTATATCCTGGTGTTTCAGTGTGTTATATCCTGGTGTTTCAGTGTGTTATATCCTGGTGTTTCAGTGTGTTATATCCTGTTGTTTCAGTGTGTTATATCCTGTTGTTTCAGTGTGTTATATCCTGTTGTTTCAGTGTGTTATATCCTGGTGTTTCAGTGTGTTATATCCTGCTGTATTTAGTTGGTTCCTGGTGTTTCAGTGTGTTATATCCTGTTGTTTCAGTGTGTTATATCCTGGTGTTTCAGTGTGTTATATCCTGGTGTATTTAGTTGGTTCCTGGTGTTTCAGTGTGTTATATCCTGCTGTATTTAGCTGGTTCCTGGTGTTTCAGTGTGTTATATCCTGTTGTTTCAGTGTGTTATATCCTGGTGTTTCAGTGTGTTATATCCTGGTGTATTTAGTTGGTTCCTGGTGTTTCAGTGTGTTACATCCTGCTGTATTTAGTTGGTTCCTGGTGTTTCAGTGTGTTATATCCTGCTGTATTTAGTTGGTTCCTGGTGTTTCAGTGTGTTATATCCTGCTGTATTTAGTTGGTTCCTGGTGTTTCAGTGTGTTATATCCTGCTGTTTCAGTGTGTTATATCCTGGTGTTTCAGTGTGTTATATCCTGCTGTATTTAGTTGGTTCCTGGTGTTTCAGTGTGTTATATCCTGGTGTTTCAGTGTGTTATATCCTGCTGTATTTAGTTGGTTCCTGGTGTTTCAGTGTGTTATATCCTGGTGTTTCAGTGTGTTATATCCTGCTGTATTTAGTTGGTTCCTGGTGTTTCAGTGTGTTATATCCTGCTGTATTTAGTTGGTTCCTGGTGTTTCAGTGTGTTATATCCTGCTGTATTTAGTTGGTTCCTGGTGTTTCAGTGTGTTATATCCTGGTGTTTCAGTGTGTTATATCCTGGTGTTTCAGTGTGTATATCTTTGTTTCAGTGTGTTATATCCTGTTGTTTCAGTGTGTTATATCCTGTTGTTTCAGTGTGTTATATCCTGGTGTTTCAGTGTGTTATATCCTGCTGTATTTAGTTGGTTCCTGGTGTTTCAGTGTGTTATATCCTGTTGTTTCAGTGTTATATCCTGGTGTTTCAGTGTGTTATATCCTGGTGTATTTAGTTGGTTCCTGGTGTTTCAGTGTGTTATATCTGCTGTATTTAGCTGGTTCTGGTGTTTCAGTGTGTTATATCCTGTTGTTTCAGTGTGTATATCCTGGTGTTTCAGTGTGTTATATCCTGGTGTATTTAGTTGGTTCCTGGTGTTCAGTGTGTTACATCCTGCTGTATTTAGTTGGTTCCTGGTGTTTCAGTGTGTTATATCCTGCTGTATTAGTTGGTCCTGGTGTTCAGTGTTATATCCTGCTGTATTTAGTGGTTCCTGGTGTTCAGTGTGTTATATCCTGCTGTTTCAGTGTGTTATATCCTGGTGTTTCAGTGTGTTATATCCTGCTGTATTTAGTTGGTTCCTGGTGTTTCAGTGTGTTATATCCTGGTGTTTCAGTGTGTTATATCCTGCTGTATTTAGTTGGTTCCTGGTGTTTCAGTGTGTTATATCCTGGTGTTTCAGTGTGTTATATCCTGCTGTATTTAGTGTGGTTCCTGGTGTTTCAGTGTGTTATATCTGCTGTATTTAGTGGTTCCTGGTGTCAGTGTGTTATATCCTGTATTTAGTTGGTTCCTGGTGTTTCAGTGTGTTATATCTGGTGTTTCAGGTGTTATACTGCTGTATTTAGCTGGTTCCTGGTGTTTGTGGTTTATCTGTGTTTCAGTGTGTTATACCTGGTGTTACACCAGGGAATAAACTAACACTGAAACAACAGGATTACACACTGAAACACATTGTAAACACCAGGAAACACACTAATACAGCAGGATATAAACACTAACTGAAACACCAGGATATAACACAAGGACCAACAAACAGCAGGATATAAAACACACGAAACACCAGGAACCAGCTAAATTACAGCAGAGGATATAACACACTGAAACACCAGGACAATAGATAACACACTGAAAACCCAATAACCCCCCAGGACCAAAACTAAATAACAAGCAGGATATAACACACTGAAATCAACAGGAACCAACTAAATACAGCAGGATTAAACACACTGAACCACCAGGAACATAACTAAATACAGCCAGGATATACACACTGAAACACAGGAACCAACTAAAACAGCAGGATATAACACACTGAAACACCAGGATATACACACTTGAAACACCAGAACAACAAATACAGCAGTAACACTGAAACGCAGGATATAACACACTGAAACACCAGGAACCACTAAATACAGCCAGGATATAAACACACTGAAACACAGGATATAACACACTGAAAACCAGGACAGGATATAACACACTGAAACTAAACACAGGAACCACTAAATACAGCAGGATATAACACACTGAAAACACCGAGGAACCAACTAAATACAGCAGGATATAACACACTGAAACAGAAACCAAACGTAAATACAGAGATCATAAACACATGAAACACCAGGAACCAACTAAATACACCAGGATATAACACACTGAACACCAGGATATAACACACTAAGAAACAAACAGCAGATATAACACACTGACATATACCAGGAAAACCAGAACATAAATACAGCAGGATATAACACACTGAAACCAGAACACAACACTAACATCCAAACCAGGATAAACCGACCAACTGAAACAGCCCAGGATATAACACACTGAAACAACAGGATATAACACACTGAAACAACCAGGACTAATTTTCATAAATCACAGGAAAACACACTGAAACACAGAGATATAACACACTGAAACAACAGGGAGTATAACACACTGAAACACACAGGATATAACACACTGTAAACACACGGATATAACAAACTGAAACCAGGAACCAACTAATACAGCAGGATATAACACACTGAAACACAAGGATATAACACACTGAAACACCAGGATATAAACACTGAAACCCAGCGAAACAACTAAATACAGCAGGATGTAACAACTGAAAACACCAGGATATAACACACTGAAACCAGGAACCAACTAAATACAGCAGGATAATAACACACGAAACACAGGTATAAACACTGAAACCCAGGAACCAACTAAATACAGCAGGAGTAACACACTGAAACACCAGGATATAACACACTGAAACACCAGGATATATAACACACTGAAACCCAGTGAAACCGAACTAAAAACAGCAGATATAACACACTGAACACCAGGATATAACACCTGAAACACCAGGAACAACTAAATACAGCAGGATGTAAACACAGGAAACACCAGGAACCAACATAAATTTACACACAGGATATAACACACTGAAACACACAGGATTATAACAAACACGAAACACACGGATATAACACACTGAAAACACCAGGAACCACTAAATCACAGGATATAACACACTGAAACACCAGAACCAACTAAATACACCAGGATATAAAACACACTGAAACACCAGGATATAACACACTGGAAACAACCAGGATATAAACACACTGAACAAACACCAGGAACCAACTAAATACAGCAGGATATAACACACTGAATACACCAGGATAATAACACACTGAAACACACAGGAAAACACCTGAAACAACAGGAAATAGACACACTGAAAACACAGGATATAACACACTGAAACACAGGATATAACACACGAAACAACGAGATAACCACTAAACAACAGGCAGTATAACACACTGAAACAACAGGATATAACACACTGAACCAACCAGAACCAACTAAATACAGCAGGATGTAACACACTGGAAACACCAGGAATAAACACTGAAACAACAGGATATAACACACTGAAACACCAGGAACCACTAAATACAGCAGGATATAACACACTGAAACACCAGGAACCAACAAATACACCAGGATATAACAACGATGATAACACCAGGATAAACACACTGAAAACACACAGGATATAACACACTGAAACACCAGGAACCAACAAATACAGCAGGATATACACACTGAAACACAGATATAACACACTGAAACAACAGATATAACACACTGAAACAACAGGATATAACACACTGAAACACAGGATATAACACACTGAAACACCAGGAACCACTGAACACCAGGATATAACACAACTGAAACAACAGGATTAACACCACTGAACAACAGTGATATAACACACTGAAACACCAGGATATAACACAACTGAAACACAGGATATAACACACGGAAACAACAGGATATAACACACTGAAACAACAGTGAACCAACTAAATACAAGAAAGGATATAACACACTGAAACACAGAATACAACTGAAAAAACCAGGATTATAACCACGAAAACACAGAACAACACTGAAAACACCCAGGATATAACACACTGAAACACCAGGAACCAACTAAATACAGCGATATAACACACTGAACACCAGGAACCAACTAATACACAGGGATATAACACACTGAAACACCAGATATAAACCACACTGAAACACCAGGAACAACTAAATACGCAGGATATAACACACTGAAACACCGGAACCAACTATAACAACAGCAGGATAAACACACTGAAACACCAGGAACCAACTAAATACAGCAGGATATAACACACTGAAACACCAGGAACCAACTAAATACAGCAGGGATATAACACACTGAAACACAGGAACCAGACTAAATAACAAGCAGGTATAACACACACTGAAACACGCAGGAACCAACTAAAATACAGCAGGATATAACACACTGAAACACCAGGAACCAACTAAAACACCAGGATATAACACACTGAAACACCAGGATATAACCACACTGAAACACCAGGAACCAACTAAATACAGCAGGATTAACAACACTGAAAACACCAGGAACCAACTAAATTACAGCAGGATACATAATAACACCTCAGGAACACACAACACCAGGAACCAACTAAATACACAGGATATAACACACTGAAACACCAGGATAGTAACAACACTGAACACCAGGAACCAACTAAAGTACAGCAGGATGCTAACACACTGAAAAACACCATGAACCAACTAAATTTACAGCAGGATATAACACACTGAAACACCAGGATATAACACACTGAAACCACAGGAACCAACTAAAATACAGCAGGATTAACACACTGAAACACCAGGATATAACACACTGAAACCAGGAACCAACTAAATACAGCAGGATATCAACACACTGAAACACCAGGTATAAACACACTGAAACCCAGAACACAACTAAATACAGCAGGATGTAACACACTGAAAACCAGGATATAACACACTGAAACACCAGGATATAACACACTGAAACCCCAGGAACCAACTAAATACAGCAGAATATAACACACGAAACACCAGGATATACACACTGAAACACCAGGAACACAACTAAATACCAGCAGAGTAACACACGAAACACCCCAGGTTGATATAACACACTGAAACACCAGGATATAACACACTGAAAACCCCAGGAACCAACTAAATACAGCAAATAACACACTGAAACACCAGGATATAACACACTGAAACACCAGAACCAACTAAATACAGCAGGATGTAACAAAACTAAACACAGGATATAACACACTGAAACCAAGGGAACAACAAAGTACACTGACCAGGATATAACACACTGAAACACCAGGAACCAACTAAATACAGCAGGATATAAACCACACTGAAACACCAGGATATAACACACTGAAACACACTGATCAAACGGGACAGTCTCTGTATCTCACACACACACACCACACACAACGCCCTCTGGTGTTAATTAGGAGATGTAGCAACGCACAAACCCATCGTTGCTTTTAATCTCCCCACATTACTGTCATGATCCTGACAGAGCAGCTAGCTACAGTAGCTCATCCATACTTGCTTGGATTATGGCCTGTGGCTGTGTCTTGAGAGGCTTGAGGCAGAACATGCATTACACGGCAGTATCTGAGGCCTCTGTAGTCTCTCTAATGAGGATATAGAAGTGGGGTCAGCCGCGTTTCAGAGATTGTTTGTCTCCCGACACCGCGTCTCTCTCTGACGCAAACATTTGGAAGTCGAAGGCTGAGTTGAAACTGGAATAGCTCTGTTAGGCCTGTTTTGTTTGTTACTTACTGTGGAAATAAAAGCTGTCCGTCTCTCTTTCTTTCTCTCTCTCCCTCCCCATCCCTCTGTCTGTCTCTCCGTCCCTCCTAGGGTCTGTGTCATGTGTTGAGGAAGGAGGGATGGAAGTTCCTGCTGGGCTACTTCCCCTGGGAGAGCACCCAGGAGGAGAGGAGTCGTCTGACCGAGAGGAAAACGTAAGAGACACTCCTACTCATTAGGAGACTGGGAGCTCCTCCATGGTGGCACATGCTCTCTGTCAGATCTGATCATAACAGCACTGTTGATATAATACTAGGACAGGAAAACCCAACAACTCTCACTTCATGTTGTCTTTGTGCTCGTAGAGAGATCTCACAACGTTTTATGAATCAGTAAGCTTTACATTTACAAGTATATGATTGTATTTAAGAAATGACTAATACATTTCAGTTTGAAAACAAATGTTGCTGTTCAGATGTGTGAGAGCACTGTATGAAGAGAGTACTAGTTCTCATAGCACAGCACCCGGTATGTTGAAAACCAGCTGAAGGAAGTGGTCCATACATTCTGTTTAAACGTACACAGTCACACACCCTGAATGAGGGCTGGGAATTGTCAGGGACCTCAGGATACATATGATCACGATATGATCACGATATGATCACATATGATCGATAGATCACGATATGATCACTCGATACTGATCACGATACGATAGACCACGATACTTATGTGCTGATTCTATATGTATTACATGATTCGATATTTGCGATTTGATGTTCAAACATATTGCTAACTAATTGTCTTTTTGATCAGTCATGGAAATAAGTACTGAAAACACTTGGGTCACTATTTAAAAGGTCCAATGCAACTGTTTTTTTTGTCTCAATATCAATTATTCTGGGAAACTCAAGTTTGACTGCACTGGGCTTTTAAAAAGAAGATGGAGAACAAGCTATAGGACAAATACCAGTGTTTTGGCACAGGTAAAGCAACTAGCGCTAGCTACACTACCTAGCAAAATCTAAAAATAGATACATTATATATTTTTTACTTGGAGTCAAGGTACTCTATATATGGTCCAAGTAATATTGCGATATGTAAATCGATTTTTTTCCCTCTCACCTAATGTAAGTGAATATTTACCTGTCGTCTCACTCCTTTACTTTCCTCAGGGATAAGTACTTATTCCCTCTTTTCTCATCCTCTCTTCTCATCCTCTTTCCTCAGGGATGAGTACTTATTCCCCCTCTCTTCTCATCCTCTTTCCTCAGGGATGAGTACTTATTCCCCCTCTCTTCTCATCCTCTTTCCTCAGGGATGAGTACTTCCGTATGAAGCTCCAGTGGAAGTCAGTGAGTGAGGAGCAGGAGAAACACAACAGCATGTTTAGAGACCACAGGAGTCTAATAGGTAATCTTCATCATCATCACTTCTAACAGAATGTTAGTCAGGAGTCTAATAGGTAATCACCATCGTCATCATCACTTCTAACAGAATGTTAGTCAGTCTAATAGGTAATCTTCATCATCATCACTTCTAACAGAATGTTAGTCAGGAGTCTAATAGGTAATCATCTTCATCATCACTTCTAACAGAATGTTAGTCAGGAGTCTAATAGGTAATCACCATCACCATCGTCACTTCTAACAGAATGTTAGTCAGGAGTCTAATAGGTAATCACCATCATCATCATCACTTATAACATAATGTTAGTCAGGAGTCTAATAGGTAATCATCTTCATCATCACTTCTAACAGAATGTTAGTCAGGAGTCTAATAGGTAATCACCATCACCATCGTCACTTCTAACAGAATGTTAGTCAGGAGTCTAATAGGTAATCACCATCGTCATCATCACTAATAACAGAATGTTAGTCAGGAGTCTAATAGGTAATCACCATCGTCATCATCACTAATAACAGAATGTTAGTCAGGAGTCTAATAGGTAATCACCATCATCATCATCACTTCTAACAGAATGTTAGTCAGGAGTCTAATAGGTAATCACCATCATCATCATCACTTCTAACAGAATGTTAGTCAGGAGTCTAATAGGTAATCTTCATCATCATCATCACTTCTAACAGAATGTTAGTCAGGAGTCTAGGTAATCTTCATCATCATCATCACTTCTAACAGAATGTTAGTCAGATAGGTTAATCATCATCATCATCACTTCTAACAGAATGTTAGTCAGGAGTCTAATAGGTAATCACCTTCATCACCATCACTTCTAACAGAATGTTAGTCAGGAGTCTAATAGGTAATCATCATCATCACTTCTAACATAATGTTAGTCAGGAGTCTAATAGGTAATCACCATCATCATCATTCAACGAATGTTAGTCAGGAGTCTAAAGGTAATCACCATCATCATCATCACTTCTAACAGAATGTTAGTCAGGAGTCTAATAGGTAATCACCTAATCATCATCACTTCTAACAGAATGTTAGTCAGGAGTCTAATAGGTAATTTCATCATCATCATCACTTCTAACATAATGTTAGTCAGGAGTAAGGTAATCTTCAATCATCATCATCACTCTAACAGAATGTTAGTCAGGAGTCTAATAGGTAATCATCATCATCATCACTTCTAACAGAATGTTAGTCAGGAGTCGCTAATAGGTAATTCACCATCATCATCATCACTTCTAACAGAATGTTAGTCAGGAGTCTAATAGGTAATCACACATCATCACATCACTTCTAACAGAATGTTAGTCAGGAGTCTAATAGGTAATCACCATCTCATCATCATCTAACAGAATGTTAGTCAGAGTCTAATAGGTAATCACCATCATCATCATCACTTCTAACAGATGTTGTCAGGAGTCTAATAGGTAATCACCATCGTCATCACTTCTAACAGGAATGTTAGTCAGGAGGTCTAATAGGTAATCTCATCATCATCATCACTTCTAACAGAATGTTAGTCAGAGTCAAATAGGTAATCACCATCATCATCATCACATTCTAACAGAATGTTAGTCAGGAGTCTAATAGGTAATCACATCATCATCATCACTTCTAACAGAATGTTAGTCAGGGTATAATAGGTAAGCTTCATAATCATACATCATCATCACTTCTACAGAATAGTTAGTCAGGAGTCTAATAGGTAATCACCATCATCATCATCCCTTAATAACAGTTAGTCAGGAGTCTAATA